>NC_068357.1:112373916-112673916 GCF_020536995.1 Dreissena polymorpha | reverse complement strand
TACAGAACCAGTGCAAGTAGTGTTATGGTCATATCGGTTAACGGCAGCGATATAAGCAGAAATGATCAACGTCTCTGAACCATTAAAATATCTCTGCACTGCAAACCTATTTGTCGGAAATCACTCTTTGCTATTGGAATACGTTGACCAACCTCTTTATTTGCGTTTATGAAAAAATGAATTTGCAGGAAATCTAAATTGTTTTGTTAATGATATATAAGTGTTTTAGCATAGATACTATATCTATATCGCATGCATACAATTTGTAATTCAATGACTGGAAAGTATTTCCATTAACACACCATGTTTCCTTTGGAAGTTTTAAAATATCCGTGTTCTTGTCATATAACAAAAAACAACACGTGTACACACCAAAAATCTAATTGTATTCCCGCTTGTAAACAACACTCTTATAAGAATAACTGTCTTTTGATTTCAAATCTACTACAAACTGGATCTGAACGATATATCGAAGATAGTCAATCAAATGTATATGTATCATCATGTTACAAACTTTAGTAATATATTTTGGATATAATTCCAAATGCATTAATAGACCAGAAGAGACATTCATCAAGTGTGAGAATCATAGACCAGTCGGCAAAGCAAGATATTACGCATATAAATCATTGAATAAATAACAGTTGTATCTCTCAAAGGGATAGTTTGGCAGTTGTTTTCACGTTATATGCATTGTTTTGTACTCTTAATTTAATGCAACAACATCTCATTAAATAATTTTACAAAACTAACAACAACAAAAAAACATAACTAGGGACAAAATTGTCACAAAACCAGGTTTAAAAAAACATATTTATTACTAGAGAGCTTTGTCACAGACGAGACATATAACCCCACATGCTGCATTAACACAGAGTATTTTGCATGCTGTCTTCACAAAACAAAAAAGCTAATTTATGGCGGTTTTTAAGAATTATTATTCCCTTATCATTTATGACCATTTTGAACTCTGAACTCTTGAATTCTTTCGCATAACACGCTGTCCAATTACTGTGAACAAAATTAATTTACAGAGTAATTTTAAAATCTCACAATGAATGACATAGTTATGGCCCGGACAAGCTCATTAATGGCCATTTTTGACTGTTGAACTCTAAGTGTGACATTGACCTTGGAGATATCGACGTAATTCTTTCGCATGACACACCGTCCAATGACTGTGAACAAATGTACCGAGTAATTTTAAAATCTCACAATGAATGACATAGTCATGGCCCGGACAAGATCATTTATGGCCATTTAGACCTTTGAACTCAAAGTGTAACATTGACCTTGGAGATATCGACGTTATTCTTTCTCATGACACACTGTCCAATGATTGTGAACAAATGTACCGAATAATTTTAAAATCTCACAATGAATGCCATAATCATGGCCCGGACAAGATTATTTATGGTAATTTTTTACCTTTGAACTCACAGTGTGAACTTGACGTTCCAGATATCGACGTAATTCTTCACATGTCACACGTCCAATGAAGGTAAAAAAAATGTGCCAGATGATTTTAAAATCTCACAATTAACGACATAGTTATGGCCCGGACAAGCTCATTTATGGTCATTTTTTACCTTTGAACTCAAAGTGTGACCTTGGCCTCGGAGATATCCGCATACTTCTTTCGCATGACACACCGTCAAATGATGGTGAACAAATATGCCAAATGATTTTAAAATCTCACAATGAATGACAAAGTTATGGCCCGGACAAGCTCATTTATGGCCATTTTTGACTTTGGAACTCAAAGTGTGACCTTGACTTTGAGATATTGACGTAATTCTTTCGCGCGACACACCGTCCAATGATGGTGAACAAATGTGCCAAATGATTTTAAAATCTCACAATGAATTACATAGTTATGGCCCGGAAAAGCTCATTTATGGTCATTTTTTTACCTTTGAACTCAAAGTGTGACCTGACCTTGGAGATATTGACATAATTCTTTCGCGCGACACACCGTCCAATGATGGTGAACAAATGTGCCAAATGATTTAAAAATCTCACAAAGAACGACAAAGTTATGGCTCGGACAAGCTTGTTCCGCCCGCCCGCCCGCCCGCCGACATTCGCCAATCTTATAACCAGTTTTTTTCTTCGGAAAACCTGGTTAAAAACTTCAGTTACAACCCGCTTTCAAACCAATGTCCTAAAATAGCCATGATTTAAGAAATTAAGCTGGACGTCCTAAATACACAGTAACAAAAACTGTTTCGGGTAAATGTTATTATATGCTAATTTCAAAATAATGACACCAAAATAGTCAAGAACAATATTGTTTTGTTTCATTTAAAACAAATGTGCTTTTTTACGAAACTTTTTGTGAAATATATTCCAAATAGTTAATATATATATACATATATACTAGCTAAGCAAACTAGATATGCTGTTTAACTAGCCGAATTATGTCATACAAATGTAATCTTATTATGCAATTATTAACCCATAAATTTACGCCTAGCGTCTAGAAAAAAGGCCTTGGCAAACAGCGTAGACCCAGATGAGACGCCGCATAATGCGGCGTCTCATCTGGGTCTGCGCTGTTTGCTTCAAGGAATTGTTAAAACAAATATTCTAAATATAGAAATAAATATACTAGGCATCCCTAATTTTGGGAAAAAAATGATCCAATTTAGAAGGATGGGAGAGTTTACTAGGCATAAATGGGTTATTGTCGATAGCACCTACAGACTGGTGTTGAGCGAGTATGAAAAGAATACATTCAAGTTCCTTGATAACTATCTCATTTTTGTTGTCAGCTTGGAGCCAATGCATATTGAATGTACAATGCATATTGAATGTACAATGCATATTGAATGTACAATGCATATTGAATGTACAATGCATATTGAATGTACAATGCATATTGAATGTACAATGCATATTGAATGTACAATGCATATTGAATGGACAATGCATATTGAATGCACAATGCATATTGAATGGTATTATGCAGAGTGTTTAAATATTGTATGGAACAAAAATTACCGAGCGAAGCATTAATTGAATGTTAGTTACGGAGCGATGTTAGTTACGGACGTTTTATGGTCTAGAATTAATATTATACTAATCAAATTACCGCGTTATATGAATTCATAACTGGTGCAAATGCGTTTGGTCTTTTAATATATATTAGTCGACAAATTGAGTATCTCTTTTTCGTGGGCAGATATGATGAAAGTATGTTAAGGTGTAATATTTCAGTAATTTTGCTATGAAAGATATGGAACCAGACAAGGGATGTCATTGAAGTTCCCAGCAGTTTAACTTTATTGTATAATTCCCAGTCTATAGATATGTTTCCATTTATTGAATAGAATTGTAAAAACATATAGAAAACTGTGTAAATCGAATACAATTGTATATCGAGTGTATTTAACACAGTATTTGACTTATCCACTAAATCAAAGGATTTTCATTTTTATTTTGAAACTAAAGCAAAATCAGTTACCAGCAGTGACATTTTTTTACATTGGAAAATATTATTGAAGTGTAACCGAAAAAGAACCATTTATCGCTTAAATATATAATAACCGAATATAGGCTATTTAGATTTATGTAACTTATATTCATTGTTTCTCGCTCCCTAATCGATAATTCAGTATCATATTAATTTTCAGTTGTGTACGTAATTGTATCGAAAAATATACAACATTCTGCTTTTATATAGCGACGAAGGTTCTTTTTAAAGACATATTTTGTTTATTATCGTTCTGTATATTTAGCTAGAATTTGTGATGAGTTGTTTAACTGATTAAATACGTATACATGCATTATAACACACTTTCAAAGTTATCGTTAAAAATAATTAGCCGGATGTAAGGGACATTTAATATATAAACATTAACAAAAGTGTATTTAGTTCAGATAGCCTTTATTAATAGTAACAAGAATTATTAATCTAAGAACTAAGCAGTGCAACTAAATTTTGACCATCACTTCCTTCATTAAACCGATGAATATGTTCACGATAGTACGGTAAAGGGAAAAATAAGTTCGACACAATTTCATGGATGAAACCATTGGCGACAATATTAATGAACCATCAAACAAAGAGTCAGCTGCAATAATAACGCCTCAGATGGATATACGGTGCACGCGATACACGTTTTTATAAACAAAAAAATATTAAGAACGAACGGCCTTTGACATCCCTTAACGTCTCATATACTCTATTGTAGACCCAAACCAATCAGTAAATAAAAGTATATTGCCTACATTTCTCGACAGCATTTCTTCAAATATTGTTTATTTCGTTTAGTTCTTTGTTGAACCGCAGTAATGACAGGCAATGACAGAGCTATACGTTCATATGGGAATTAACATAACAAATCATTCGTTTGTCGGATCGTTTAATCTTGCCACATTAATCCATATCAAATAAACCATTTGCATTGTTATTGGTTGCACATTAATATAGCATTTTACTTTATGTATAGAGGCATAAATATACAGGGTGCAAAACATTATCAAAAGACCACTATATTTTCAGTTTTGGTAACAAGTGTGGCCATCCTTCTCTCGTGCATAACGATATCGCTATTAGATCCAAATCACTTAAAGTCTCTCCATTGCCGTGACACGCTATTTCCTGATCAAAACCGTTCACGACATGGTTAATTTACCGGCATATGAAGTGTCTACTGCAATAATAATGCCTAAGGTGGACTTCAAGAACACGTTACTTGCCCTTAGCCTGTGATACAACTTTTGAAGATGACAGCAACTTCGCGATATTTTCGAAGGCTAAACTCTTATATTCACAGCGGCACTAACTGTTCTTATGTATTGTTGAAACGTATTGGTATGCCAGTTTAAAAATAATTTCATAAGGTTCAATATTTAGGTAATATTTAGCAAATTGATTTTCAAGTCAAGTTATTTTAGTGCAATAATGAGCTGATCCTACGTTTTTGTATTTTTGTATAGCTTGATTTGCTTTTATATTACCTTTCTGTTTTAAAATAAATACACCACCACTTGCAAGAAACAAAAAAAAATATATGAATAAAGCAGCAGCACGATATCAGAAGGATTTTTGCAGAATCTTTACTTCGCCAAGCGTTTTTTTTCCAATATATGTTCCTAGTGTTCATCCAAACAGTATTTATGATTTAACAAAAATGGGAAAAAAAAACGCAAACGCGCTGCCAAAACTTTAATCAACTTTGCAAATCATCATCGAAAGTCATTGTCGGATAACAACAATTACATTAAGTTATTTCTGCAAATCATAATCAAAACACTCACTTCTAAATTATTGACGGAAACCTGAAATACTCCGGAAACATAATCAATCCATATTTATCATTTGTTTTCACCATGCAATATTTATTCTTTATTAACATATGCACTAATAATTTAACGGTTAGCTACCAAGGGCACAATCAAAACAATAATGTATTGTTGCATAAAATAGCACCGTGTTTTCAAAAGGATTCGTTCTGTCATTTCGCTCGCCATTGAGGTGTAAATTTGATATGCGTGGCAGGAAATTTAGAGCTTGTCCTCTCACAATAAAGCTCTTGAAGATGTATCTGGACCGTTAACCGTAACTGATTAACACAACTGGGTATAATTAAACAAAATGCTTATACTAATAACGCATACGAAGATGGTCGATAGGTTTGAAGCGGAAACTACAAACATAGTTGGTATTAATTGAACACGCAGTGGTGTTTTAATGATTAAGGTAAACGGTCGATGGCCGGAGTAAAGAAAAATAATGTTAAATGATGTGAATATAAATGACAGTCCGCATGCTAATACAATTCACCTTGACGTAATGCAATGCATGTTCTGGCTGTATGTATAGCATTGAGTTGTTATGAACTGAACTGTTTGACCATAAACCATAACTGATCCACAAACAGATTTATTTCTTGCCATATGTTTGATCAATAAATAAGTCCATATTATACCCGTGTTGATATATTTAGAGATTATAGGAATAGATTCGCTGACGAGCGTATGATATAAATATTTAACGTAAACTGGTTTATTTAGAAACACCAGTGTTGACAGATAATGAAAAACAATCACAACAGCATGATTCATTACAAAACCCACTTACGATTATTAAGTCTATATCTCAATTGTATATATTTTCTACTGAACACTATGTGCAGAAAGAACACATATGTTCAGTATGTCCTTATTTAAATTAAGCACGTAGACGCATTGAATACAAATGTGTTCATTTTCTTTTAAAACTCAAAACACATTTATCCTTTTCTATTTAGGAGTTTCAGTTCAAAATGAATCTTCTGATTTTCATCGACATCTTAAGTACAATGTTTACATGTGAAATTAACAATATTGAAACAAATGGGTCGTGCTCTGTAAATAGGGGTTTAATGCCTGTGCCTAAAGTGTCATCCCAGATTAGCCTGTGCGGTCTGCACAGGATAATCAGGGACGACAATGTCCGCTTTTATGATATTTTTCGTTTCAAGAAAGTATATTCTTAGCAAATATATAGTTTAGGCGGACTGCACAGGCTAATCTGGGACGACACTTTACTCACATGCATTAAACCCCCTTTTAACAAAGCACTGTCCATATGAATTATGATTGTATTTACAATGGAAAAAAGTGATCGCAAACCGCTGAAAAAGTGCAAAGGAAATATACAGAACATTTCAAAACGTGGCGCTTTGTATCTTACCCCTATTGTATTAACGTAATTGGTACATGTTACGATGTCGCAAGGCTTTTAGTGAAAGTAAGCGAGTAAACAGTAGGAAGAGCGTCATAAAAGTCGTAAGGACTGTAAAACTGATGGAATGAGAATAGCAGCGGAACAAATACATGTAGATTGTGATTCTCAAATCTTTTTACAAGAACGGTTTCTTGTCGGTTTATTTCAGTGTCGATTCTTTGAGCACGATTTTGTTTTGACAGCATCATATCATACATAACAACAACATAATACTAATACAACAGTTTCAATGCGAAAAACAAGGATGGATAATAATTATTATAATCCAATTGTATGATATTAATGTAATTAACCAGTAATATAAAACGAAGAGGAATCATAATAAAATATTAGCAACATCATTAAACGAACATAAATGTTTGCAACTGGGAATTCAACAAATACTTGTAAAAAGGATTTCACCATGTACGGCTGATTCAGTGTGGTCAATAGACGAAGCGATTTAAGATGGTTAAAAATATTTTGGGAAGGAATGTTTTTATCAATAAAACGAAATGTTCTTTAAATTGCGTTTGAATAGAGTGTGATGTTAAATATGTTAAGAAAAATGTTGTATTGTGCAGTGTTCAATGAGGATAAATTGATCCCAGTAAAAAACCAAAGTATGATGCATTGATGTATAACATGGAATAAGCAATCATATCATGGAACAAATCAATGTACGCAGATTTTAAGATTTGCTATTATGAATAGCATCAGTATAAATTTCAAAAATGGATTAAAATCCTCCGTTTTCAAAACCTGCTTGAATATCTGGACAGTTTGAAATCAATGTCCAAATTAGAAAATTTAATATAATGCGGCTTTGAAAATTCGCTGGTTTATGTTTGCGAGAAAAAAGTGTAGGTAATACTTTACGTAACGGTGAATAGGTTTTTAATGTATTGTGTTACTCACCTGAGAGATTGTGGAGTCCTGCTAGTTCCTATTAATTCAACTTCCGGTATTTCGTCACACGTGTAATGCGTGCCATATGACGTCATTTTTTACGTGCGATCAAATTTCAGGGCGGCATTAAAGTATTTTTGACACAAAATAAACAACAGAGATGATTCTTTCTATGATTTCGAAGCAATACGTTCTGGAACTATTCCATGGCGTAAAGCATGCAAGTATTATATTTGCAAACAATAAGGTAGTCGACCTGTAGGATAAAATCTCCATGAATCAACCCCATGGGAAACCTATGTTGGACACGTGAGGTTTAATTTAAATAAAGAGTACACGTGTGATTTTGTTGAATTATTACATCGTTAAGACTTGATTTATTATATAAAGATCTCCTCGCTCTCGTCCAATCAGAAACAAGTTTGTCATAAACCAAAATTAAGAAAATCCACTTTACTGACCTATGTATAAAAATATTGAAAAACGAAATGTAAGAACTAATGACAACTGCATTGGGGCAAAATATTACAAACTTGAAAGTCCTTAAGTTCAAACAACCCCTTAATTGCCTTTAACATGCAATTGTGTATATGTGTTATGTTTTATAATTTCGGTAAAACATAAATATTTGTAATTCAATTTAAAATGAAAAATCTCCATTTAAAAGCCTCAAACACCAAAACACTGTTGTTGTTTTTTTACATAATCCACATTTATATTTTCCAACAATGTTGGGGCCATCTTCAAACTCAATAAATGGCAATGCAAACGTTAAACAAACTCGAACACAACCAAGTCCAGAAGTGTAATGCTCTTGCATAACATGTTGTTTATATTGCACACCCGGCAGCTCGTGTTTGTTTATCGATATTTATTCCAACCAGTAATACATGGCATCGAATTAGCGATAGCATTTATTCCATCAGTGTCAGTTCTACGCGCTCTTGCAGAATAAGCTGGTCTCTCCGACAGATGATAGATCTTTCAGAACAACGACAAAAGATACAAGAGTATATCAGTAATTTCGAACAATTTAGAACTGATGTATTATTCATGTTGATGTTCTCTTTTTACCATTTTCAAACTATCTATCAATTACACCATAAAACATACACACCTACACCAATTCAATAACAAATACGACCAACGAGTATATTATTGCTAAAACCTCTGAGAGCACATGTCCGCTATAATGAACTCGATTAAACGCATTCACCGAACGGATGCGCCTCTCGAATCAAATTACTGATTAATCTCGTAACTAAAAGCCAACGAATATTTTCCAAACGTTACACAAAATTTCAAAGGCGATTTCAGTCCATATAAAGCACTTATTAGATTACAAAACCAGTGCAGATGTTTGATAATGGTCGAATCGGATAAATGCAGCGTTACTTAGAAAAAACGAAAAACACGTCTTTCAAAACGATCAACTTCTCTCAGTGTTGCCCATATGTACTTCAAACCGAAGGTGGTAAAACAAAGAGACAGTATGTGCCATGTATGTCAAAGTTAATTCTTTACAATTCTTAAGTTCAGCTTCAGAAAGGAAAAGAGAGTTATGATATTGTTAGTAATTTCCTCTAAGAAAGTGGAATATTTTAACAAACATCTTTATTTATGACTATTACTAGTAACCTGTGAACTTGCTTGAAATATAAATTGTTATCTTATTATTAGGATTCTAGAATCGAAATAATATCTATAACACATTTATGTTTCTATTACTAGAGCGTATTTGCCTACACACAACATGTTTATTTTGACTGTTTTTGCAAAACCGTATTCGTGTCACAAAGTAACAAACACTTTCTACCAGTCCCAATAATAAAATTGTATGCCCGTAAACAAATTATATTCTGATGAGAACTACGTACTATGCTTTCTATCACAGAATCTATCATATAGATGCAGTGTAACTATACAATCAAAGTTTCATATACCATTATGTAAAACACGTTTAATGCATTTCAAGACGCATTAATAAAGCCGATGAGAAAAGCATCGTGTGAACTTCACAAAACGAGCGTCTGTCTATGTGATGAACCAACATCCCTAGTTATTTCTCTTGTTTAACGGAACAAAAACACAGAGACAAGCAAATGACTCGCCATATCAAGATATTTAGATGTATGCAGAATGGAATAAATTAAAGTTATACAATGTACTATCATCATGGACACTTGTGGCAGTATGTTGATTGATTGATTGATTGATTTTATTTGGTAAACATATGAACATTACATAGTTACTACATAATGCAGACAATATAAAATATATTATCACAGCAATATACATAGCAAACCATGGAATGCACACACAATACCAAGGATAACACAAAAAAGAGAAAAATGATTTTCACTTATTTCCATTGTGGTCCTTGTTATTGGTGGCAGTAACCATGAAACAGTCATGTATTAGATTTTAATAATGTATATGTATCAAATATGTACTGTTTAATAAAGTATATTACTTATTAAGAATGAATAAATATAATCACATGTTCATTATTATCACAGAAGTTGCATAAGAAAGTTACACACTGCATAGGTAGTTAATAAACACACTTTGTAGCATACTATAAGTTAAAGAATAATTATGAGATCCTTGCATCTTATTGATCATAAGACTTAAAAATGTATCACAGTATTTTAACAGAACATAAAATTCATAATAAAAATTATACTATAAAAAGCTATAAAGACTCTAAAAACTGTTTCTTGATATCACCCTTGAAATTGTTAGGTTTAGGTACATCCCTGATGTTTTGAGGAAGATTGTTCCATAAACAGATACCATTATATGTAAATGTTTTAGAACCAAAACTTCCTACTCTTGGTTTGGAAAAACGACCAGAGTCTTCAAATGTAAAATTTTCAGCAAAATGATCAGATTCTGGCTGAGCTACCATATTAGACCTAGTACAACGATTATGTACGCCAGACACTGGCTTAAAATTCTCACCCATATACTCTGGTGCAAGGCCATTTTTAATCTTATGTACATGACAAAGTATGATCTGTTCTACTCTTTTTGAAACAGGCAGCCAACCTAAATGTTATCCATATTCAGAACAAACCTAATCATCTTGTTTTGTGTAGTTTGAAGCCTATTTTTAAGTGACTGAATAAGACCAGGGTACCAAAAAGAGCAGGCATAGTCAAAGTGGCACTGTATAAGAGACATGACAAGGAGTTTTCTGGTGTGCAATGTTAAGAACTTACTATTTCTGTATAGGAACTTTAACCTTGAGTTTGCCTTTGTAATAATTGATCTAGCAATGGTTTTACCAGACAGGAACTGGTCCAATACAGCACCTAGGTACTTAACAGAACTTGATGGAGTAATTGACACATCATTGCAAGAGACATTTAACTGAGAATTTGACCTTAGTTTGGGCTTTGAGCCAAACAATATAGATTCTGTTTTACCAAGATGTAGGGAAAGTTTATTGTCCACTAACCACTCACTTATAAGAACGAGATCGCTAGAAAGAATGGATTCAATTTCTGAAATGTGTTTACCAGCTACCAGAATGCCAGTATCATCAGCATAAAGTAAAATTTTATTTCTTACCACAGCGGCCATATCATTCACATAAATTAAAAATAAAAGGGGACCTAAAATGGAGCCCTGAGGAACACCACATGAGATGGAGGCCTCGAAGGACATAGTACCTGATACGTCAACAACCTGATGGCGATCGGAGAGATAGGAGGTAAACCACCTGACTGCGTCACTATGGAGACCAATAGCCTCAAGTTTCATGATTAAAATACTATGATTGACGGTATCGAAGGCCTTCTGTAGGTCTAACAATATCATACCAACCATCTTACCTTCATCCATCTTAAAACGAATATAATCAGATATATGGGTAAGGCAGGTGTCTGTAGAATAGCCATGCCTAAATCCTGATTGATAGCTATACAGAAGCTTTTTGTCATTCAAGTAACCTTCAACTTGGTCATAAATTACTCTTTCAAGGATCTTTGAAATGATACTTAAGATCGAAACCGGTCTGTAGTTTTCAACCTCAGTCTTAACACTTTTCTTATAGAGGGGAATAACTCTCGCTGACTTGAGGTCATCAGGAACAGAACCCTGTATGATTGACAAGTTAACAATATGAGCAAGGGGACAAGATATGAAAGAAGCACTATCCCTAACAAATCTAGCAGGAATGCCATCCAAACCTGAGGCCTTATTAGCACTTAATTTATGTGTATGCTTTAAAATTGTATTTTCAGACACAATGGAAAATGAAAAACTGTTTGGCACAACACCTTTAGTAGCGTAGTAATTACTTACAAAATTCTTGCCATATTTATTAAAACTTTTTGGAAGTTTCTCAACAAGTATAGAAGCAACTGTTGTATAAAATGAGTTAAATTTTTCAGCTACTGTAAATTTGTCAAAGGAAATTTGCCCATCAATCTGAAGCCCTATGCTACTTGATGAAGAGTTCCCTTTTTTAGTGGGAAGACCTAACTTCTTAAGTGTGTCCCAGAGAGATTTAGAATTGTTTTTATACTGTTCCAGTTTATCTGAAAAATAATGTTTCTTGGCCTTACAGATAAGTGACTGAGCTTTATTTCTCAACTCCTTAAAATTATTAAAACTTTCTTCCATTCTATTTATCTTATATACATGAAAAGCTTTGTCTCTTGCCTGGATACTATTTAAAATATCAGGAGTAATCCAAGGCTGAGTGCGTTGTTTAAATCTAACTTCTTTTACAGGTGCAATGCCATCAAGAACAGATAAAAATATACTTTTAAAATTATCCCAAGCTACAGAGACATTGTCACTTAGTAAGACACTACTCCAGTCTGTAGATAAAAGACATTGTTCAAAGTTTTCTTTACTGTAGTTTTTCAATGATCTGGTGTGTACATTGTAATGTTTACCAATTGACATATTTAATTTCTTGCGTGTACAATAAACAATACAATGGTCACTTATTGATGAATCAATGACTCCACAATGAGAAATTAAATAATTATCTGATACAAGAACTAAGTCTATGCATGTTGATGAAGTATTACAAATTCTAGTAGGTTCTTGAATAAGTTGAGTCAAATTAAATATATTTTTAAAAGATAATAGTTTGTCAACCAGAGAACATTTGATTAAAACATTTACGTTAAAATCTCCCAATATGACAGTTTCATTTTCAACATGAACAAATTCTGAACACAAAGATTCCAACATTTCAAAAAAGTTCAGTTGTGTTGGTGGACGATATATAGTGCCACAAAGTATTGGTTTACTTTTAGGTAGCAAAATGTCAATCCATGTGGCCTCAAGATCATTTCTCGTCATGTCATCTCTAGGGTTGAAGGCTAGGTCTTGTCGAATATAAGCACACACCCCGCCACCATGTCGATTCCTGTCGTGCCGCCTAATAACATATGTTCACGTTAAATACGCATGTTTAAAGTCAACCATCGCATATAATAATTATACAAACTAACAAAAACACATTACAAAGAGAGCTCAAGTTACACAGTTTAACCCAACTTCAAACCCGTGTCCGAGAAAAGCCTTACATAAAGAATGTAAGATGAACGTCCTAAATTTTTAGTTAAAAACGTTGTTCCGGGTTAATGTATTTTAAACTAATACAACAAGTAGCGACACTAAATATTTTTGTTTCATTATGCATAACATAAAAAAATATAAATGAACATATACCAGCGAAGCCAGCCGAAGTATGTTACACAAACGAAAATCGTATTAATGCAATTATTAACCCATTTATGCCTAGCGTCTAGAAAAAAAGGCCTTGGCAAACAGCGTAGACCCAGCGTAGACATCAGGGTCTGCGCTGTTTGCTTCAAGGAATTTCCGTAAGAAATATTCTAAATATAGAAATAAATATACTAGACATCCCTAATTTTGGAAATAAATTGCCCCCAATTTAGAAGCATGGGAGAGTCCACTAGGCTTAAATGGGTTAATGTCGCTAACACGTGTTGAGCGAGTATTTAGAGTGTACATAAAATCCACCGATAAAGATCTCATTTTCGCTGTCATGTTGGGAGCAAATATATATTGAATTGAATTACGATTATATCGAGTGTTTTAATATTCTGTGGAACAAAAAAATTCAGAGTGAAGCATTAATAAAATGTTTTACCGGCAGCGTTGTTTGTTTATGGCGTTTGTTGCCTCGAATTCAGAACACTTTTATCGAGTTATCGCGTAATATGAACACAAAACTGGTGCGTTTGGCCTTTTCAAATGTACTAATCGACAAATTGATAATGTCAATATTCGTGGTCATACATGATGCAAGTGTTTTAAAGTGTAATATTTCATCAATTACACATTTAAAGCTATGGGACCAGATTTCTGTTGTCATTCCAGTTTTTAAGTTGTTTTGCTTTATTTGATGAGTCAATTTGAAAACTTAGCAGTACAAATAGGCGATTCAAATGTTGCATCAACTTTAAATACTTCATCAACGCATTCTTTTAATATTTATTTTGTGATTAATTTTAAATCAGATTATGGCATTTTAAAAAACGTATGCACATCAAAATACGACACCAATATAAGACTGTCATAACTGCAGTGTTCACATTTGAAAATACGATTGAGGTGTCAAAGAAGTGAATCATTTTAGTCTAAAATATACAGTAACTGAATATTAACTATTTAAACTATCGTGACTGTATGGATTGTTCGTGTTTAATAATCAATAATACACGACAATGTTCCAAGTCATTTTGTAAGTTATGGTAATGTATCAAAAATAAGGCAATGTTTCTTCACGTAAATAGCGACGAGGGTTCATATATATATATATATATATATTACACCTCAGAGATATTGGTCCTTCTATTTCTATATGACCGGTTTCAGTCTATAAAATGCGATAGAGGAACCTAATAATATCTGGACCGGTCACTATTTTTTTGTATATGGACCGTTCGGGGTTACGCACCACTTAATTTGCACTGTTTTACTGTAAAATGACGTCATTTTTTAACGAAATGACGTCATTATTCCTGAGAAATTCTTCAGTTTATCTCTTTTAGATCTAAACCATAAACAATCGTACAACACTGTACAATGGTAAAGGGGAAACTCTTCGGTGTAATATAAGAAATAATAAACTCCACTTCGGTCCCAATCGCATTATAGTGACCAGCCAGGCTGCCACATATATATATATATATATATATATATATATATATATATATATATATATATATATATATATATATATATATATATATATATATATATATATATATATATGTGTGTGTATATATACCATATTTTATTTATTATAATTCTTGGCATTAAACTAGAATAAGTGATTTTGATCTGGTTAGATCAATAAAATCATTATGCACATATGTTTATGTTTTATAACACATGCTCAAAGTTATTGCTACAAATTATGATATAAGTAACACGTTTTTATTTAAAGATTATATTAACCTCAAGTGATATTTTGTGCGGACAGACTTGACAAGTGACAGAAATCATTTCTTAAGGAACTACGCAGCCTAATTCATATGTATCAGCCTCTAAATCACTTGGGTAGGGTATATATTCACGATATTAGGGAAAATACACAAGTCCAAGTATGTTGTCGTAACATACAATTTCCTGGATGAAGCCATTGGCGGCAGGGTTAATGAACCATCTGACAAAGAGTCAGCTGCAATAATAATGCCTCAAGTGGATAAACTGAACACGTGATACACGTTTTATCACATATGAGCCGCGTTCTGAGAAAACTGGGCTTAATGCATTTGCGTAAAGTGTCGTCCCTGATTAGCCTGTGCAGTCTGCTTTTATGGTATTATAAGTTTCAAGGAAGTCCCTCCTTACCAAAAATCAAGTTTAGGCTGAAAGTGTCGTCCTTGATTAGCCTGTGCGGACTGCACAGGGTAATCTGGGACGACACTTTCCGCACATGCATTAAGCCCAGTTTTCTCAGAACGCGACTCATATATATTAGGAGAATGAATATTTTATGAAATCCATGAATTTCTTAGGGACTTCGTTGCAATTAAATATAATAATTTCCTATAAAAAGTGAGTCACATATATACAATGTACGCGAAAAACTCGAAAAATAAGATTCAATATTTTGTCTACAACAGTTCTGTCAGGTTCGGCTAACAATTTTGGTAATCATTCATTCGAGCATTTACGAAATCGCTATTTCGCTCAAATCAGTAAAATACACACCGTTGTTTTGACACGCTATTTCCTGGACGTAACCATTCACGACATAGTTAATGAAAAGGTCATGGAAGTGTCTTATCTAATCACAATTGCTACTGTGGATATAAAATAACACGTTATTGGCGTTCTGGCTGTGATAGATTTTTTTGAAGATGACCACAAATTATCTTTCTTTTCAGATGCTTAGCTTGCGTTCTGAAAGCGTAACTAGGATTTCATATAAATGATCGTTACGTTCCTATATTGTCAATGTAAAACTACATTTAAATTTATTGAGGTGCAATGTAAAGCTCATATTTATCTGGTTAATATTTTGCTAACAAGAGCACCGCATAACGGGTGTCACGCTCGGCTGCAAAAGCTTGTCAGAATTTTTTTTAGAGGTCACAGTGACCTTGACCTTTGACCTAGTGACCCAAAAATGGGTGTGGCGAGTAGAACTCATCAAGGTGCATTTACATCTGATGTTTCAAAGTTGTAGGTGGAAGCACTTTGATTTTAGAGGCAATCTTAAGGTTTAAGCACGACGCCGGCGGACGATACGACACGACGAGCTGGCTATGACAATAGCTCGGGTTTTCTCCGAAAACAGCCTCGCTAAAAATGAGTTATCTATTTTGGTTCAATTTTAAGCTAGTCATACATTTTTATTTATTGCTTCGATAGCTTAATTTGTTTTCATATCACCATTCTGTTTAGCATAAATAAACAGAAAATGACCAAACACATGTAATATAAATAAGCAAACGCGCTTTCAATAGGATTACTGCAGAATCGTACATAGATGAAGCGTTTGTTTTTCTCCAGTATGTGTGACAATGTGTTTGTGGAATCATTATTTCGCCCAATTGGTGCAAAACCATTGAACTTTAATGCCACATGTTTGTTTTTTTTAAACAAATGGGGCGATTTATCAATAAGACATAATTTCTAATATAAATAGGAATGCATTTAACACCAGCACACAATGAACACTTCAGTCTACTTAGCAAATCGTTGTTTGATGATCAAAATGTGATTTTGTTATTACTGCAAAATGATATTCCAAACACTAATGAGCAATTGATTGGCGGAAACTAGACATGGTGCTAAAAATGTTAAATCCATATTTTAAATTTGTTTTGCCATGAAATACTTGTTCTTTATTAACATTTGCAATAATTAATTAGAACCATTAGCTGCCACGCGCTTAATCGAGAAAATAATGTATTGAGGCATATTAAGGCGCCGTGTTTTCTTAAGCATTCGTTCTGTCATTTTGATATCCATTGTTATGTGAATATTTAGTGCGTCAAATGAAGTATGCACCTGTTCAATTTAACCAAATAGTATTGCTAATTACGTATATAGAAAGACCGATTGGTTAGAAGTGGAATTTGATAACATTTTTGTATTATGAACTCCGTGATGGTTTTGTCATTACATCAGAGGTTTTGGTAAACAATCAATGTCTGAGATTTTGGGAAAGTAATATTCAATGAGTGGAATATAAAAGTCCTGGCGCTAAACACAATTCTCCACGCCGAAATTGTGTATAACAATGGCAACAATTTACATGTTTTATAATACCTTATTTCTAAAAATAAATAAAATAAACGCATTGGCATATATTGATGAATATTGCGAAGACAAGTCCATACAAAATATTTTCATACAATAGGTTACAACAGCAATAAATATTGTTGACACAATTGGTAATCGACGTGATTGCAATATCCTAATTTGAATTTAGACGCAGTTAATGTACGCATATTGCGAAAACCTTCGCCTTGTGAGAAATTAAGTGTTCGATAATCTAATTTTGTATTTAGAATTAACGAAAGCCAGGCATATTGCGAAAACAAATGTTAAATCTATATTTTGTTAATGCCCTTTCTCAATGCAATATGTATTTTTCCATTGACATGAGTTGTAATTAATTAGTTAGCAGTTATTACGCAATTGAGACAATAACTAACTGTGCATATGAAGCCATTGAAGGCGACGTGTTACCAGTGTTTTCGGACGAACAAGTCTGTTTTAGATTTGATATTGATCGTGAACAATCACTGTTCAACAAACTGTGGTATTTTAAAACATAATAATTATGCATCAAGGCGTAATGGGAATCGGTCGATAGGTTAGCAAATGGAAACTATAAAATATGTAATAACGTGAATAATAATAATAACGGTCTTCGTATTAATAAATCATCAACCAATTCAGGTTCTGATGGCATGCATTGTGTGCAAATATATGAGACGTGTTCTGAAAAAACTGGGCATAATACATGTGCGTAAAGTGTCGTCCCAGATTAGCCTGTGCAGTCTGCACAGGCTTATCAGGGACGACACTTTCCGCCTTAATTGGATTTTTGCTAAGAAGAGACTTCATTTAAACGAAAAATGTCATAAAAGCGGAAAGTGTCGTCCCTGAATAGCCTGTGCGGAATGCACATACTAATCTGGGACAACACTTTACGCACATGCATTAAGCCCAGTTTTCTCAGAACGCGACTCATACAATAATTCATGGTTTAGTCCGAAAGTTGCTTTATATCAACACGATAAACAAATAGATGAACGCAGCGGAGACAATCTTGATATATTGTATATATTTGTATCGCCTCCAATAGCGTAGGTTGCGCTGGAATATATATTGGTGTCACATTTCGTAATCGACATTAAAACAGTTAAAAATCCAGTCTTTGAATGATAAAAAAACAGTTTAATTAAGTTTTTTTCGGCCAGTCACATTTCAGAGACTGCAATTACAAATCATCGACGGAAACAATTCACATTGCAGAAAATATGAAAAATCCTTATTTTTAATTTAGTTTTCCATGCAATATTTATACTTCTATTAACAGTTGCAATAATTTATTGAACGGTTGGCTGCGTTGTGCGCAATCAAGAAAATAATTTATTGATGAATATTAAGGCGCCTTGTTTTCAAAGGGATTTTTAGTCATTTCGATCTCTATTGAAGTGTAAATATGGACTGCATGGCATGACGTTTGCAGCTATTTTAGCTAAAAGCTGGTTTAGATTTCAGCTGGACCGTAAACCATTACTACTCCACAAACTGCGTATTATAAAACAAAATAATTATGCATCAATACGATCTGGGAATCAGTTTATAAATATGAGAACGTGGGAACTACCTAAGTACATGTATGTAATATAAATTACAAAGTGAATACTGTTTGGATATGAATGAATATTTAATAATAACGGTATTCGTATTAATCGAATCTCACCCATAACATTTTTAAATAGGAACCGACGGTGTGTCTTTATTGCAAAATAACATCAAAGAGCATTCGCAACCTTCTCTATTTCACCAATAATTTACCCATGACGTATTTAAACTACAAAATCTGGCACAAGAACCACGAGAATGCTTCCGAGTTGTAGTGTGGGGAGCTGTAGTATTTGCATAAAATGACATAGATGTATAAACATGCTTATTTTGGAAAAACAACAAATTTATCCATTTTTATACATGTAGGTGTGAGTGTGTTATGTTATGATGTTTTATTTCGGCAATTTGCATTGACAACAAATACCGGTAAACAATATGGTGTTCATAGTAAGTTATATCCTGCTAGCGCGGTTTGAGTGCGCTAGTTGGTACAATTAGAAATAAACACAGGTAAGTTAGTGATCTAAACAGTTATTAGGCAAAACCACGCCCACCGTTGACATAATCAAAATAGTTGAACAGGGTGAAGGATAACGTGACTTTAAGGTGTTCACAATTAAACGTTAATGGATGTAAACAGACCGTAAGTGGTGCTTTTATCAATAAACTTTTTTTAAACAATTTTCTTTAAAAATTTCAACTAGTGCATAAAAGACAGTTTTTATGCTACTTATTGCCACTTGAAAAACATCAGAATTACTTTATTTCACCCATTTATGCCTAGTGGACTCTCCCATCCTCCTAAATTGGATCAATTTATTTCCAAAATTAGGGATGTCTAGTATATTAATTTCTATATTTAGAATATTTCTTACAGGAATTCCTTTAAGCAAACAGCGCAGACCCTGATGAGGCGCCGCATCATGCCAAGGCCCTTTTTCTAGACGCTAGGCATTAATGGGTTAATAAGCCTTAATATATATATATATATATATATATATATATATGAATAATATGTGCTGTGTCCGAGGTCTGCCACATAGGAGTATTCTTATTAATAAACCGTATATATATGTAGGAAATCAATACAGTAGAGTAATGAATACAAGACAATGGAGATAAATCGCAAGTGCAAATACACATCGTAACATTCAACTTGTTAATGTTCATGAGACTAATACGTCTGTCAATTGAATGAAACGTTAAAGCAGTATACACAAGAGATGTCTTCAAAAAATGACATATGCCCCCGAAAAATGCTTTGATAGTTATTTAAGATAGCTAAATAACATAACACATTTTCGAAATCTAAATGGCGACCCTAACTTCAAGTTCATGGCCACATGAGTCAAGATTTGTGTGTGTCTGGAAAGGTCTTTTCCATATACACATGTATACCAAAATGTGAAGGTTATACTTCAAGAGACATAGAGTTATAATGCCATTTTTCAAAACCGAAAAGCAGATTTCAAAACCTAAACACAGGCCCAAGGGTTAAGGTCACAGGGGTCAAACAATTTTTGGACATATAAGTTATGAGCATTTTTCAAAAAAGTGTGACGGACAGACAGACAGACGGACAGACAGACGGACAGTGCGACCACTATATGCCCACCTTCGGAGGCATAATAAAAAGTGTAGGGCGAACATCATACCAAAAAGTAAAATGAATCAATGAAGCGCAACAAAGAAGAATAAACACATTAGGATAAATAATAAAAAAATATTTCGCTGAAACGCTCGGCAAAATCGCACTATAAAACCCACGTTAATATGGTGAAATTCTTGATTTATAAACACATGTTTGACAACAACATTAACAACGAGAGGAAAAGGTGTGTTTGATACTTTTGTCTCATCGAGTTTTAAATGCGTTTTAATTTAACGCGGACCGTTGTCACAAATATAATCAGCGCAATGTTTGAGTATGCATGGTTCTTTTGAGATGTAACAGACTACTTAATCAGTCTCAATGTTAGCACAATCATACGCTAATTAAAAGGTGGAAATATCGACATTGTGAATACCTTTGGATTATTAACAGCAATTTCATAAGAAATCAATTTAATTGCTCTTTTATTTCTTTTGAGAGACATACGTTTGTAATGAAATATCGATGACTTTTCACTGAGTACGTAGTTTATGCTTATGAACATATTTGCATTTCAAACAATTAACGACACGGTCAATTTTTCTACAAGTAAACTCAACGTAATCTTTCAACGTGAAAATGTCTTTATTTGTCAATAGCTATGTACATACATCGAACGTCTGTACACGCAACATAAAAATAAAAAAGACTCAAACAAGGGTAGTCCCTTCTACTTTTGCAACTAATTTGTCCTTATGCAAGAAAAACTAAATGCAACTACTTACTAGCAAATTTAAAACTAAATGCAATATCGTATGCAAAAGTAAATGCCCTTTCAAATTTAGAAATGCACAATGGACATAAATTGAACAGGAAATTATGCGTAAACTCAACAAACGGTATAACGCAGCACTGAATTAATGTAATACTGTATTGAAAAGTTAGCTGCGTTGGGCGCAATCAAGGAAATACTTTATTAGTGACTATTAAGGCGCATTGTTTTCAAATGAATTTTTAGTCATTTCGATCTCTATTGTTTAATAATCAATAATATACTCTACCATATTCATTGTCAAAGTAATGGTAATGTATCTAAATAAAGGCAATGTTTCTTCGCATAAATAACGACGACAGTCCATTATTAAATATAAACTAAAATATACGGTAAATCAATATTGACTATTTTGACTATTGTATTGTGCACATTATACATTGTTCTTGGTTATTGATCAATAAAAACACTGTACCACATTCCTTTGCTATTTGTTAGTAATGATAATGTATCTGCACTTAAATAGCGACGAGGGTTTTATAGTATATATAAACGATATTTTATTTATTATAGTTCTTGGAATTAAACTAGTGTAAGTGATATTGATATAGTTATTTATAACATTATAAACATGTATATATGTTTTATAACACACGTTCAAAAGTATTGCTAAAATCATTACTATGATAAAAGTTATAAATGTTTTAAAGTTTAAGTTTACCTCAAGTGATATTTTGTTAGGACAGACTTTAAAAGTTGCAGGAATCATTTCTTAAGGAACTAAGCAACACAATTCATTTTTATCATCATTTCGTTCATTTAGCTAGTTTATATATTCGCGATATTAGGGAATAATACACAAGTCCAACTCTGTTGTCGTAACAAACAATTTCCTGGAGGAAACCATTGGCGACAGGATTAATGAACCATCTAACAAAGAGTCAGCTTCAACAATAAGGCCTCAGGTGAATAAACTGAACACGTGATACACGTTTTATCACATATATTAGAAGAACGAATAGCTTATGACATCTCTGAATTTCTTAGGAACTTCGTTTCAAATAAATAAATTATTTTTCTATGAAAATGGAGTCATAATGCTATTCAAGATTTTGTCTACAACACTTCTGTCAGGTTCGGCTAACAATTTTGGTCCATTCATTCGAGCATTTACGAAATCGCTATTTCGCTCAAATCACTAAAATACACATCGTTGTCGTGACGCGCTATTTCACGACATAGTTAATGAAAAGGTCATTGAGCGAATTAACATAATTAAGAACATAAATTTTACAACACAGATAACACGCAGGGACGATGATTCTTTACAGTGTAACCACAAATCAATGTTTAGCTTGAGGTAATATCACAATGGAGTGTGCATGCGTTTCACAGCTTTGTATAGGAATAAACTGCTGCTTTAAGTAGATATTTTGGCATGTAGATTTATGTTTGATCAAGATTGTTAGCGACATTTGGAAAGATAACATCGAAATTAATCTATATCTAACCACCTCTCATTGAACGTACACTAAATGCTCTCAAACGTGAACCGTATCTGTGCGACTTGAATTAGTCATTCTTTGTGTATTGTATTAAGTGTTTGTTTGCAGGATTCGGAATGTTTTACGACTATTGCGAAAATTATGAACGCTTGTTGCTGAAATTTTGATGTATTTAAACACAAACTAAGCATATTAGATGTGTTTTTTTTTGCATAGAATGATCATGTTTACCTACGTTTTTTATGTAATATTGTATATATATTAAGATATCATTTATATATATGTATATATTATACATATATATTAATGATATCTTAACAAAACTTGGATCTCGCATTTACCATGATACATAATGTACACATGATATTAGTTCGATGATTAAGCATTTTTATTATTTGACATCACAGGTGTATTTTAGTAATTATACTATTTAACTTACACATCCTTCAACTGAGTTAAAGCTACGACATAAAAGTTTTTTTTACATTTATTTTCAATTTAACCTATGTTTCCCTACTGCAGCATACAACTGTACGTACTTAGCATACAAAGAAGAGGAAACACTATCGATACATATGACAAGATATTGATCTAAACAGCTTGTATGTATCTTGCTATTTCATGTGTCTTGGGTGCGTACTTACATTTCTATGTCGCCCGAGGCAATATCCCTCTTCTGTGATCAGCAATATCCTTCTGATGGTTTTATTAAACTCGGACACAATTTTCTAATTATCCTAGCGGCACTTTGTAGTTTTTAATGTGTATTTAAAATCACCCTTCACTACACCTGATTTAGTAAAGTTTGCTTTATTTCACCTGGTGTCTGTATATAGGCCTAGAAGACATCAAATATAATATAAAACAGTAAACATCCCATATGAAGGTTAGATTCAACAAGTAATTTAAACTTTAAAAGTTCATATCATCTAATCCACTGAGAAATATATACGTATATTAATTAATTAAATTAGCACATTAAAAACTGCATCCTTGTGCGTACTTCAGTAATTTAACCTGACTCCTTCATTTAATATGAACAGTAAACGTTCAATGAAGCGATGCACATTCTCTCGGTAAATTTAGCAATATTAAGTAAATATTATTACTATAGAAACACTCTAATAAGCATTGTTAATTTAATATGCAAACATTTCCCAATACAGTATTTACATGTAACTGAACGTATTGAAACGCGATTGTGGAGTTATCAACGTACTAAACCACAGAGTGTTCTCTATTCTTAGGAAGAGATAATAAATTATCTATATATCAAATGTTATCGGATTTATATTTCAAAAAGACACATTTATCGATTTACTTCCGCGTTTTACAAATACATGTTGCACCCGCAATAACAGGAATTTGAATAATAATAATAATAATAATAATCATAATTATAATCATAATAATAATCATAATAATAACACACCTTATACTTTTACTGCCAAAATAAATATTTAATAGATTTTTAACCTTCTTTCTCTTATTCTAATTTTAATAATATGTCCTCTATGTTAACACAACAACACAAAAACGCGTCGTTATACGAATTGATCAAGTATTGACAATATACATGCTTGGTTCAATACAGAGGTAATTTTAGGATGTTTAAGAAAGCACGCGTGTGTTCAAACATAGACAAACTTTGTGTGTATATATGGACAAGCCCTGTTGTATACGTTTAATTTACCGTTCATACAACTTCAATGCACAGTGCTTCGTCTATAATTAGCCACTTATCACCGCTAATTTTGTGTTATGGAATTTCGGATGTGTTACATTTCGACCATTCTCAGTATGTCGTTACTTGAAAGCGATGTAATAGCCCGGGGCTATTCTACAATTATCGGTTTATTCTGATGTAAGTTCAAAGATATGATGATGTCAACGTAAAACGTGTACTTGAAGCGATCCTTGCTTAATGCAATAGTTTCAACAACATCGCGATCTATTTTAATCGATAAAACCAAATGCAAAATGAAAACTTCATAAATCTGAATGCCAACTCACGACAATAGATTTTAGTTTGAAGTACTAGTAGTAGAAGAAGTAGCAGTAGTAGAAGTATTTGTTGTAGTAGTTGTAGTAGTAGTAGTAGTAGTAGCAGCAGCAACAACAACAGCAGCAGTAGTAGTAGTAGTAATAGTAGTACTAATAGTAGTATGTTATGTTATATCAGAGCCTTGCTTTTGGGACGTTTTCATTGGCTGATTAATTTGAGGGAACAAGATAGTATTTGATTGGCTGACTAACTTGTGGCCAGGAGTTCACTAAGAAGGGATCTCGAGATCTCGAAATTCTCTCCTCTTTTGTTTAATGCACCCTTCCTTTATTTACTGCACCGCTCTTTGTTTAATTGCACTGCTCTTTTAATTAGTTTTTCACTCCTCTTTTTTCTATCTCGTGACCACGACATAGCTAACTAGTGGCCAAGAGTTACTAAGTTGTGGAAACGAGGTAGAAAAAAGAGGAGTGCAATTTAAAAAAAAAGATGAAACAATGTCACCTTTATGCCACCGTAAGCACGCATAAAATATCAGAGATTTAATAAGCTATCAAATGCTGACATGTTTGCAAAATTTGAAAACATTGATAGCGGTTTACGACTTGACCACTTCAAAGTGTGAGCCAAATTAAACATCAATGCCGAAAGTACAGGCTGAGACTAAACATTCACTTCGCCTTATCCGATAAATCGATTAAAACTAAAGAAATGAACAGCATTGTTTTAATGAAAAAAGAAGATTGACGCTCGTAAATTAATATTCACTTCAACTTAACCGGACCATCGACTCAACCGAGACTACTAATACTAAAGAGTTATCATTTAAAATAAAATTTGTTGATCTGTGCCAAAGAAAAAATCAAAGCGCTGTAGGCGCTGAAGGCCTGGGGCTAGATTTAGTGTGCTTGGGAAGAAGTATTGTCTGAATTTCTCCCTTTGTCCGAATTTATACGGATTGACCCTAGCGGTTGAGTGCAGAAGCTCAGAAACTGTAAGAAAATACAATATTTGTGTATATACTACAGTGTACAAAGAAGGTGGACGACTACACGATACTGGTGGTCGGAACGATAACCTTTTGTTCAACTCTTAAAGATCAAGTAGAGGTTCGTCTACATAGGCGATGAAGATATATATATAGCAACAACAACAACATGGCCGCAAAAATGTTATTGTTGGCGTCAAATAAATCACTTTCAATATACTAAAATAGCGTTTTATTACATAATTGATAGATCAGGAAAACACTCATACTTCCTTTGTAATGTGTATACAAAAGAAAATCCACTTACTCTGATAAAGAACGGTGAACAGATTGCGTAATTTGTCTAACGTAGAACTTTTCGCGCTCGATTTACGCGCTCGATCTGCGCAGTGAAATACAATATTCGGTTACTTCGTCTATTTCCGAGAATGATCGTGAATATTTGTTGTTGTGTTTTTCTATTTTCTGGAATGTCTTGTTAACGCAAAATAAAATAACATTATTTTAAAACATGTTAATAAATACTACGGAATACGGATAGTGCCAAGTTGATTGTCGCGTATCGACTATCGAGGTCGACGCACGACATTCAAGCGACATTCTCTCGCCGCACGATACGACGCGCGACAATCATGCGACAATCAAGATTTGAGTGTCGCATATCGCGCTGGGTTTTAGAAAAAAAATATTGCAGAAAATCTTGACTGTCGACTGAATTGTCGCGCGTCGTATCGTGCGTCGAGAGAATGTCGCTTGAATGTCGTGTGTTGAGCTTTGAGCGCGACACTCGACATTCTCTCGACGCACGATACGATGCACGACATTCTCTCGTAGCATGATATGACACTCGACACTATATCGAGCAAATATCGCGCAAGTGTCGCATGTCGACCTCAAAATCCCTAGGTCGACGCACGACATTCTCTCGACGCACGATACGACGGGCGACATTCTATCGACGCACGATATTACATTCGCACGGAATTCAGATAGGACCAAGTTGATTGTCGCGTGTCGACCTTTGAGGTCGACGCAAGACATTCAAGCGACATTCTCTCGACGCATGATACGACGCGCGACAATTCAATCGACAGTCAACATTTTCTGCAATATATTTTTTTGTAAACCCAGCGCCGTATGCGACACTAAAAGGTTGATTGTCGCATGATTGTCGTGCGTCGTTTCGTGCGTCGAGAGAATGCCGCTTGAATGTTGTGCGTCGACCTGGAAAGTCGACTCGTGACAATCAACTTGGCCCTATCCGGATTCCGTAAAAAAAAATATAATGTCTGCAAAACATGTCTCCGAAAACAATCATTCTTACTGTCTCCGTAAACACTTGCATCTGTTCGGCCTAGACCGGCAAGTGAGGAACTTATTCTCGCTTGAATATGAATATGCAAACAATAAAAACTATGTCGTAGCCAATGCTTAGCAACACTGTTATGTTATATTGTGATGTTCTGTATTTACAAGGCGGGTTATTGAGATCTGCGAAAAACTAATTTTATTGCGCACGAATTAAGTGGTAAATTGGACTTTTGGGAATTAGGATTTTGGCAGCCAGACAATTCGGATAGGCTCAGAAAATCTGTATCATTACTATGGCCTTGCGTTTTGCCCCAGGCCAAAAGCACACTTAAAATCACATCGTATTGTGTGCTTTTACCGCTCAATGAAATACAAATGCAAAATAAAATTATTAACAAGAGAGACATGACGGCCCTGAGTCGTTGGCTGATTTCACATTGCCATTATCGTGTGAGCTAAGATAGGCAATTGTAAAAAGTTAAAGTTTAATAAGGAAAACGTATTACCATAGTGCGGACCCCCTTGCCCACATAGTCTTGATTTGAATAAGTTTGTAGGAAAATCTCTATATGAGATCATATAGAGAATACATATTTGGTGCCGAGATGAAGACAGTTTTTTCGGCCCGAAAAAGAAAAAACGGGCTCGCTAAAGCTCGCCCTATTTTCTTTTTCTAAGCCTCACCGGATAAACTTTCTCCATCTCGGCACCAACCATGTATTCGATTTATCCTTCTTCATGCCGTTGACACATTTTATCAAAGACAAATGATTAATTGACATAACAATATAATTATTCTTGTCGGGCCTCCTACGTTCCTGACGACCGAATAACTACCGATTGTATCACGTAAAAAATAGTTCCACATTAAACTGTTCCTTTTAATACTTTCCTATCGAAAATATGAGAAGAAATAAAAAAAACGAATCGATAATGTGATATTTTTCTTGGAAAAAAGTGAAAACAAAATGCAACAGCAAAACAAAAACTAAATTTTATTTACCTTAATGACAACTTTAATACATTGCGTATACCAATAAATTGACAACGATATACACATCCATTTTCTGTTCTTCCACCCCTTTGTCGAAATCCATTTCTGTTTTTCCATCTCTTTTATCGAAATGTATTTTAAACCACACTATTTTTTGATAGCGTTTGTATCGCATGCTAACCATTCTGACCCAAAACCCGATTTACGAAATCTTAATCCTGTCGTAGCGAATTATTTTATTCCTATCGAAGTTAACACTTATGAATGACAAACACACAATCCGAAATACGTTTATGATTCGTTCGATGCTTTAAAATATTTATAAAAAAAATACTGTTTCAACCACGACGTCAAAATATGTGTCCATAAAATCCTGAGAGAAACTAGATAGTATGTTTTGTCTGAGAAATGACGTCATACTAGATACGTCATAAATTGCGTAATCAAGTAAATGAAAATGATAAATACGGAAAGCTGGTTCGGTAATATATTTTAAAGAAGAAAAAAGGATGATATATAATATAACGATAACATTCATGATGCGTCCCAATAAATGTCAAAGGTCAAATCTTAGAACATGTTAAACGGCGAGTAGGAATAGCGCAATGTCGGGTAATTCAGACAGTCGTCTAATTTCGACACTTTTCACAATATTTATCAGACCTGTCTTAAATCATCATCATCCCGTATGATTTCGTTGTAAAATGTGACGTAGTTGGTGTTGTGACGTCACCAGATAACATCTCTCTATCAAACGTCTCGCTGATTGCATGTCATTTATAATACGTACATTGTATTACTTAGAGAATTTTTATAGCGTTATGAGCTTCGCTAAGGGAAATTACATAATTGTCAATTACGTCCCTTCAGGATTTCGCTGTATTTCTGGTATTTGTACAAGTTCTAGTAAAAAATTTGTTTCACTTGACCTTGTATTTGTGTTTGAATAGTGCCAAGCGTTTGTTAAACTATGATTTGTGGGGTGTCGAAATTATCCTCCGATTTTATACGATGGTGGGTAATTTCGACACTCCAAATGTTTTCAAGCATTCCCAGCGCATATGGAAAGATAGATTTGTTAAATAGAATTACTCTTTAAATGTTTGACGCAGCTTATTGAATAATATGATTATAGGTGCTACCTAATTTACGGGCAAAAGCTTTTTAAGTTTTTTTGATAACTATGTATTTTTAATAAATATATTCACATGATTGTGTTCAAAATATTATAATTGTTGCAATAATTAAGTAATGCATCCAAAAAAAATCAATCTTAAAACAAGTTACATGTTCCAAGCTTAAAGATCTAGCATCTTATATTTTTTTGTTTTCTAGCCACAGGAATTTATAGCTGGTTCGGTGTCTGTGGTATAGTGGATGGGGTGTCTGCTAACTGGCTTAGTCACTGGGAGGTCTCTGTATTGATCCCTTAAGTGGGAGCATTCTTTAGATAACCCTAAAGACATACTATGGCGTACCATTTGGGTTGAAAGTCAAGAAGACCTACAAGTTAAAAAGAGAAATGTACGTCAAAGTACAATAATTGTACATCGACATAAATATAAAATACACTTCGAAGTATATATTTGTACGTCAAAGTACAATTTGTACTTCGACATACATGTTTGTACTTAGACGTACACATTTTTTGAACAGCCAATCAAAACACTAGTCTCTTGAGCCGCTTTTCCTTCAGATTTATTCATAATAAATGTTTAAAATCTCTTTTTTAATTGAGGACAAAATGAATAAAAATATCAGAATGGCAAAAAAACAACACATAGAAGTTTCAAGTATTTAATGCAATGAAATAGATTATATACAAATTTGAAGAAGATTCAATTGTTACCTTTTTAAGATTAAAATTATTCAGCATATTGTGAGTACTTAATACTTGTATTTATTGATCATGCGGGGAGGAGTATCCAACCGTCCAGTGCATTACTGTGTAGGAAATTCCCAACAGTAACCAAACAGTTACCAAGCATTAACGGGATAAATAATGTATTATAACCTCTCCGTTGGTCGTATTTTGTGATAACCATAACTTGCATAAGTCAGAGGTTAATTCCGCCACGCCAGGTCAATAAATACGCACAATATCTATGAGTTAGCGGTCGATAGTCGCATAATTTGGTATAAATTATAATAATAATAATGTTTAATAAATACGCACAATATCTATGAGTAAGCGGTCGATAGTCGCATAATTTGGTATAAATAATAATGATACTTATGTTCAATGTCAAATATCTCTAAAAGCAACAGATGTAAGGTGTCTTCTGATTGGCTAACACTCAAGGGTCGGTGAAAACTGTATGTCGAAGTACATTTCTCGTTCTACCTAGTAGGTCTTGTAGACTTTCGACGTCATGGTACGTCATATAGACACTAAGTACTGGTCCTACCCAGGAACCAGTTTGTTTCATCAAATGTCTCAATTCAACTTGACAGCTTGCTAAAGCAGTTGCATTTAGCATACAGTACATGTGATGTGTCAAATCAATTTTGATTGACAAATTTGACAGGATTTTTTTTAATCCAATAAGTTTTAGACTGCCAAATAACACACACTACGTATTGAAAGCCATACCTGGAGCTTTCGTCTGTATATCACTGACTTCATCAGAAGAATGATTTCTACTGTTGGGAAACGTTAACACCACTAATTGTCTTCTTATTTATTATTAATGTATAATTATGTGTAACAGCATAACAACATACATGTTTCGCAATTAAAATATTTAATAAATACAGGTATCTTGCAGGTTTCTAATTTTCTTTCGCAAACTATTGTTGAATAGTTTAAATTGTGTCGCCACTAAAAAACTAGCCATTTTGTAGCAATTCTAAGATCACAGTCTAAACTGCATTCACTTAGCTCTACAGTTACAAAGCTCTACAGTTACAATTTGAATGCAAATATTAGAATGCATCATGTTATAAATGACAATTTATATCACGCGCCGGGTATATCACGGTCGCGATCTTTGGACCCCTTCAACCGCGATATATTGGAGTTGCAGTGTATCATCCATATTTTTTTATTTAAACATTCAAATAACACATAATACAGTACATATATAAAAAGATATGTGGTATTGTGTGGATATACAAAACAATTCACATCATTTATTTGCACATAAAATGATTAGTTACAAAATAAGTAAAACTCATCAACCTACATTTCAAGAATATTTACCAGGGTTTTTTTTGCCCGATTTTATAGCCGAAATTCGGCTATGTTCCCAATCCCAAAAAGTATACTTTTTTCCCAAAATGTGGCAAAAAATTCCCAAATTCCAAAAAAAAAATATTTTTTTTTTTTTTTAGAAAGAAGTCTTATGTGTATTTTATCTCAATTTTAATTCAATTACATCTACCAAAGTATTATATGATTTTTTTCTTTTCATTTGAATGATTATAAAGAGTTATATCAAATTTAATATTTCCCTAATCAGTGGACTTTTCGTGTGGAAAAAAAGGCTAATGAATTTATTTTCCCAATTTCATGAAAATGCCGATAAAATTCCCAATTCCAAAGCCATGGGCTATCTTCCCAAAAAGTGGAAAAAAAAACCTGTTTACGTATATGAAATTACAAAGTGGTGTTATTGTATTACCTTTTACAAAATTAACATTGCTGGTTTGCACTAGCCATAAAACATGTATCATGGATTAGCAAGTAACAACCAATTTATTAATTACACAATAGAACGGAAATCATATTAATTGCATTATGCATTTACTAAACAAGCTATTTGCTACTGTTTAGAATTACACTATCTTACTAAAAATGATCACTGGTATTTAGTGCTTTTACATACTTGTGGTAAGTTTTGTATTACTAGTTTGACAATAATCGGCAGACACTTGTCGATATACAGACAAAATTTGCATGGAAACTTTTCATATTTTTTCAGCATAATTGCCTTCAAATTGTTAAGTTAACAACCCTTTGACATTGTTTGCACATCTGATCTTATTATACCATAGCTGATTTTTGTTTATAGATAGACATATATAGACTTTTCAAAGTTCTATAAAAGTTCACACATGTTCCATCCAAGTAAACAAATAGAACCAATAAAGATCACCACAGATAATAACTGTGTGTATAGCTTGGAAATTGTGATAGTTCGGGAATCCCTCCTTTGTTGATTTCTGTAAACCTAAACTGTCAGTTTTGCTGGATATAATGGCTTGTATAATGCCCAATTCTTGCCTTGGCAGAACAGCTTCTAAAAACGGAAAACCAACAAATATCTTGAAATTTGATCAATAATGCAGACAATTTATAAATGTCTTGTTTTTTGTTGATATCGAATCTGGAAGATTTTTTACGTAAGATTGTGGTACGAAAATTCCAACGGTATCGGATTTTGTGGTTTTAGGCCTAAACTATTTATAGTGATATGTAACCTTTTTGGATATCGGTAAAGTGCGAGCAGACGAGGTGAAAATACTTAAAAAATTAAAGCTAAAAGACTAAAAAGTTAGATCTGAATATCTTAAAAATTTGTGAATAAATGTGTTTCTGGTGGGTAACAACGACAACTTACCAGAATATTGCTCATGATCAAACGTAAAACTTCTTTCTGAGAGCGAATGGAAAATGCGTCACAAATTCTGATACATAAACAGTAGGGTGTCGTTATTGAAATACCGCGAGAATACTTGAAGAATAGAGATGCCAACTATAGTGTTTAAAACAAATACTTTTTTAACAAGCGTTTGTGATTTGTCAGGATAATAATAACAATAAGATATCGAAAAGATCAAAGCAAATAAATTCGACAGAAATCGGAGATTCGGCAATATATTAAAGACTGATTATGTTCCCCTAAATTGTGTTCGGTGAAGACTGTTACTATATGTAGTGAACCAGTCTTCGGCTTATACCCACTGAAGAAGAGCATTCAGGGGAGATAATTGAGTAATGACCTAATTCTGGAACGGTTGCGAAGAAAAACAAATAATGCGAGAATATTTAGTGCGATTCGCTACACAATTATGATGTCATTGATATAACTTTTTCTGAGGTATGTATTTACATGTGATTTAGCATATGTCAAAGTGTTTTTGATTTGTTCAAGTTCATAAATAGCATCGCGAAAATATATGTCGCGTGGCAAATTTTTTTGAGACGTATCCATATGTGGTATTCTTATGTAATTTTATGTCTAAATTCCCATATGTATGAACGGTCAACGCCCGCTTCGCGGGCTTTTGCCCGTATTATATTTAGCTCTCTCTATATCTTGTCAAGCAGATTACATAAAATTAGAGCTTTTTAAAGATTGTGAAGGTAATTAATTAATGAAAATGTATTTTTTTTTACTTAATTATATCGTTAATTGGATCAACTGTGATCACCGCGGATGCTGCGCAACCACCGTAAACACCTGTCTGCGAGGGTCATTCACGCGTTTTAAATGTACACGTAGAAAAGAAAATCATAAACATGTGTACTACATGTAGATATTATATGTATGTGCACACGTATGCACTTAAATTTGTACAGTACATAACGTCGGAAACGTGAATAAAGCTTTTAGATGATCAATACTATTAACTCTTAATCGCAATACCAAATATTTCGCGAGATATTTTAACTTTAGTTGAAATTCACAACATGACATTCTTGAGCACTCTTATCGTCTATATTACCCTCACATAATTTGCTTTAAAAACGGAAATCGGGCGTATATGGGATTATCGAGTATAAATGGATAAAGATGGGAGAAGTTGCAGGTATTCGATAGATACAGTTGACACATATGTATTGGAGGCGTTTTATTGTCGCCAATATATTTTAAATACTTATCACATCCTTTCGACCAGCATGTACATAAAAATAGAATTTATTTATTCATTATCACTTTTAAATGAAAGGGATCAATTCAATACGTTTATGTTCAATTATATGTAGCGAACACGATGAACACCGCGGTAGATATTATGGGTCCGCGGTGATTCGCGGTGTTCGTCTATGGCAAACGGCCCCCGCGACATATGATCTGAATACCCATCGCGGGATTCATATTGGTAAGCTAACAGTGAGATGAACATTGCGGCGAGTGGCGTTTGTTTAAGTACACGGGGTGTTTGTACTGTATATTGAGTCAAGTGGGAGCACAATACGAACTCTAAATACAATTTATTTATAATTTTCTGATTTGCAAATTTGCACTAGTTTAGTATAATCCTATTTATTTAAGCTCCACTGCATGGAAAGCCTACGACTTATTGAAACACTCTCTCCTGATCGCTAGGCGGACACCACATCCACTAAACCACCACAACCTTATTAACAATCGATTGGTCATTGTCGGCTCGGGTACTACTTACATGTACCCCGGGTACGCTTAAGTATACTTACTATACCACGGGTACGGTAAATGTACTAAAACCTACCCGGGAATTTTTACGCTAAATCGGTCGTCGTCGGCTATTTTTTTAAGATTAATTATGTTTATATTAATGTCAATTTTCTGTTAAATTGTCTCTATATTATCGGAACCCATACTCAAAAAGCATGTTGATTCAGTTTATAAAAACAAATAATAGAAGTTTGTTTCGTAATAACGGTAATCGGTAGCGCGTTTTACGACATCTGATTTGGGGCGGGAATAAAACTCGGGTACAGTCTAATTTCGACCGGGTACGTTTTAGTATATTTACCGTACCCGGGGTACATGTAAGTATACTTCAATGTTCCCGGGGTAAATGTTAGCAGTACCCGAGCCGACAATGACCAATCGAGCCTAAGTAACACTAGACATTAAAGAGATCGTGAAATTCTATTAATTGAGTGATACACTGCAAATAACTGATTAAAACAGTTGTTGAAAATTAATACAAAGACAAGTGTCGAAATTAGCCGCTAATTGTCGAAATTAGCCGCTTACTGTCGAAATTACACTCCGTGCATTTAGTTAAATCGCTCGAAGTTTTGAGTTATGCCGGCAACGATAATAACGTTCGTTAGCAAATATCAACAAGTCAAAACGGTGTTTTTCGTTAAGTTTGGGCACTTGGAGGGAAATTTCGACACATTAGGACTAAATCAAATTTTACTCTTAGGGTGTCGTAATTACCCGACTTAGCTCTACATACTTACGGTTAGATCACGGTCACGTAATGTACTGCCGGATATCAACTAGTTTATCCGACCCTGCTTTATTTGGCCAATGTTTGCAACAGAAGCAGGATAAATATCATATACCAGACAGTTGAACATTATGGTTTCATAGGATAAGATTTGTTTACTATACATTATATTATAGTCGATATACACCATAGGGTGTTAGAAGTTTAAACCCAGAGTATAATTTAAACAACATGTGTACAGCTTTATAGTTTTGGACAATATTTCTTTTATAGTTATATTCAAAAAGGCAAACACGGTCGACTGACGGGTTTAACGTCGAACCAAGTTGCATGATTAAAAAATCATCCTAAAATATAATATATCAAATAATACTATTGCGGTTTCAGAGGATAAGAATTTAAGTTTTCATTGTATACATATACGTTGAACAAGTTACCCTAAGGATGTGGTACATTTTGAACCCATAACAAATACCCCCCCAAAAAATCTCTGGACCATGTTATTTAAGAGGACATTAAAAAGTAACATTATACACATAGGGGTAACCAGTTACTCTAAGGGCGGAATCAATTGTGTTCTATTGCCATGATTTGAAGATACTTGTAGAGAACCACTATACGATATTACATAACATATATCAAGCCTCTGAGACGGGCGGTTTCAGAGAAGATTACCTTTTTAATGGTTTCACTTAATACATATATACATGTATTAAAAAAAACAGTCAGCTCAGTGCGGGGCTAATTTCGACCCCAGGGCATGATTTGAATGCCATCGAGAACTGAAAGGTTATTACAACCCGCAAATAAATCATAGGTCAAATACATTTCATTCAGCTTCATATTACATGTTAAGGCTAGAATTCAGAGAAAAGGTTTTGCTTTTTAACACAAATCCGAACGGATAGTCATATAATGTTGTCAGGTTTCGTTTATTCGAAAAAATAAACGATATTTCGCAATTCACGATATTGATTTTCGCTTTACATAATGAACACTTATGTAAGATAATGTACAAGAAAACATATCACACCTGTTTGAAGGTTTCAAATCACAAAAGGCACGCACAAGATTTCGGTTAAGATAAACCTTTATAAAAATAAGATATCCTTTAGCTTTAGCTTCCAAGACGAAAACAGGACTTCCTGTTCCATGAATAATTATTGAAATTCGCCATATGCTCTGTTAAACCAAGCGACCTATAAGATTAATGTCAATTAAATGCTATTTCATTTTTTCTCAAAAAAGACACATAATGATCCGCGCTTTCGTTGGGTTAATTAAACAAAAGAACAATAAATTGCTTTAACTGATTTTGATACACATCAAAACACAATTATAGCATTTATCCTATTTGGAAAAATATAGAGGATCATACATAATTTAGATAAAATGTGTCTTAAGGGGTGTTGCTGCAGTTTTGCTGATTTTTTCCACCAAATAGATTTTGTTCAAATTTATATTCAAGTACTATATACAAATACTATATGAAAAATGAAATAAAAATATAGGGTCACCGGCCAGGTTTTCATTTTATTCACCATTTTATAACATGTACTTTTTCATTTAAACTGGAAAATCTCTAATTGCCTCAAACCAATTAATAACCTATGAAATATACAACATATAGATATTATATAAGCTGAGATACATAAAATACCATTTAATTAAACAAAACAATGCCAAATAAATGGAGAACACAAGTTCATATTTTTTTTAATTTTACGTCACCCCAAAAAACATCAATTGTTTACTATTTTTAACACCAAAATGTATTTTTTTTTAATTCTGTAAAATAGAATTCTGCAAAACTGCTCAAATATGTTCATCTACGTGTTGTCATCATAAAACACAAATAAAAAAGGGGGTCACCACACTTTTAATCGAGATTTTTTGTTTTAACTATCCCTACCGTCTACGTCAAATTTTATAAAGAAAATAAAACCATCAATTAGGCAAAACCCAAATACCGGTACATAGATTGTTAGAAATATGCATAAACATTAGAAAATGTTTACAATCTTAACTGGGATCACAACAGCTTACCAAAAGACAATATTTAATCACAAACCTAATACCATATAGTATCAAACTCGACCTTAATTATTAATAACTTACATGTACTTGTTCACAGATTTCTGCTTGTTTTGAAGTTTGTGATTAAATACTTTAAATTGATAAATTTAAACGACATGACTAAAAAGCTCCAGTATAAAACAAGAATGAAATTAAAGAAATAAAAAAAGTAAAAAAAAAGTTAACCCCACCTGGGATCGAACCACTGAATATTGAATTATGAACAACTCGGTCATTTCTGATGATACTGATAACAAAAATATTGCATCGGTGTTGCTATAAATATATTCTCGGTTAAATAAACTACCCCAATTTCATCAAAATTGAATATGTAAATTGGTTGTAATATAACTCCAGTAGCAGTATTACCAATGAAAATATATATACAATCCATTTGTCTTCTATTCGATACGACCAATGCCGGTAAATAGCTGGACAATCCATGCACCCCAAAGTTGAACATTAAAAGCACGAATACAACTCAGATCACCGCCATGGAGATCCCTTTGATGCGGGGCATGGTAAGATTGTGGGAGGGGTGAGTGAAACCAGCCTACCTTCACACAAACCCTCACGCTTAGGTCCGCATTATTCACTAAAAGGCAATTATATTAGTTGCAAAAAATAAATTACACAACCGACCTAGTTACATATGAAGTTATTATTTTCGAGGTCAACGTTTTGGAACGATCAACGGACAAGTGCAAGATGAATATTCACTACAAAAAAGTAGCAAAGTTCCTTATCTATTTATAAAAATGGAAATATAGCATAAGACGACTTTATTGGAAACAAAAAACACATAATATTCCCCGTGTCTTTGATTTCTTGCGCTTCCAAAAGAGCAAAGCAAATTTTGGCATAAAATATCGCTCACATATCATGTGGACGTCAACAAACATCAGTGACGAACATATAACTGTAATACTGAAATAATTTAGGCACTTATGATCACGAACGACCGACTTCTTTTATAAAGATAAGAATTATTTTAAGACGGCGTTACACCTCCGAGTCACGTGTTTCTTTGTTTATACATGTAAAATTTAAATAAAATGAAGAGTCGCGCACAACAGAAATTAGAACTGCACTGAAAATGGTGTCCTCCCGTCGGTCGTTGTTATTCTGGATTTTTGACATTTTCGCGATATTGTCGGTAAATGGACGACCTTCTAGGCGATACGGTATTATTGCTTGACAGGCGGTTTATTAAATACGTTAATGTATTTGCGCGTCAAGTTATATTTTAGGTTATAACAATCTCTCTCTCTGTCTGTCTCTCTGTCTGTCTGTCTGTCTCTCTGTCTGTCTGTCTGTCTCTCTGTCTGTCTGTCTGTCTCTCTGTCTGTCTGTCTGTCTGTCTGTCTCTCTGTCTGTCTGTCTGTCTCTCTGTCTGTCTGTCTGTCTCTCTGTCTGTCTGTCTGTCTCTCTGTCTGTCTGTCTGTCTCTCTGTCTGTCTGTCTGTCTCTCTGTCTGTCTGTCTGTCTGTCTGTCTCTCTGTCTGTCTGTCTGTCTCTCTGTCTTTCTGTCTGTCTCTCTGTCTGTCTGTCTGTCTCTCTGTCTGTCTGTCTGTCTCTCTGTCTGTCTGTCTGTCTCTCTGTCTGTCTGTCTGTCTCTCTGTCTGTCTGTCTGTCTCTCTGTCTGTCTGTCTGTCTCTCTGTCTGTCTGTCTGTCTGTCTGTATGTCTGTCTGTCTGTCTGTCTGTCTGTCTTCTCTTTCTCTCTCCCTCTCTCTCTCTCTCTCTCTCTCTCTCTCTATATATATATATATATATATATATATATATATAATAAAAGTAAAAACACGTGTCTGGGATTATAAATATATATTGATTTAGCCAACGCGTTTCGCATAGCTCATCAGGGCATAATACAATATATTACAACGTCAAAATGTCATGGAGATAACGTCATATCAATTATGACGTCATAACGTCAATAAATATTAAATGAAATTTAATTTGGGTTTAAATACATGTATACATTACCAAATTAAATTTCATTTAATATTTATTGACGTTATGACGTCATAATTGATATGACGTTATCTCCATGACATTTTGACGTTGTAATATATTGTATTATGCCCTGATGAGCTATGCGAAACGCGTTGGCTAAATCAATATATATTTAAAATCCCAGACACGTGTTTTTACTTTTATTATATAATATTCACAATCTGGATTATTACGTTTTACGTATATTACTATATATATATATATATATATATATATATATATAAATATATATATATATATATATATATATATATATATATATATATATATATATATATATATATATATATATATATATATATATATATATATATATATAATCTTCTCTCTCTATATATGTATAATGTTCTTGTATCATATTCAAAGCTGTTAGAATATGCAACACCCATATATATATATATATATATATATATATATATATATATATATATATATATATATATATATATTATATATACACCCATATATATATATATATATATATATATATATATATATATATATGGGTGTTGCATATTCTAACAGCTTTGAATATGATACAAGAACATTGTAATTACAAAAGATATGAATGGAATGAATCACATATACATGAATACTCTTTAATAAAAACCACAAGTTCTGACAGTATTATAATGACTTAAAATTTATATGATTAAAGTCTCAAGAAAGGTGGATATTGTCAAAATTTGGATTTTTTTGTAAATAAAACAGACATTTATATTTTTGAGGTTTAAGATTCGTTTATCCCCTGCAAGAAGAAAGTATTTCATTTTGTGCCAAGGCACCGTTTCATTAACAGACTTTCTTCCAGACCATACTTTTTAAACAAAAGCTGCCATCTGTTACACTATAAATTTTAACAATAACATAACCACATTCGGCACATTGTATATTTTGAACAGGAAAATAACCACTCTGTACAATTTAAACAATAGCCTGACAGCATTGTAGATTTTGAACAAGAAAATGACCTGTACATTGTAGAAGTTTACTAAGGACAATACCTTTTCGTAGATTTTGAACATGCTTGAACATGCCATAGCCAAAAGGTAGGGTATGGAGAAGAAATACAAACAAATTGTTCACTGTATATTTTAAACAAGGAAATGAACACCCTTTAGATTTTAAACATTTTTTAATAAATTGAACAATACACATATCTAGCAAAAAGTTTGCGATTTTCAGTGCCACATTTTGAACACGGTGTAAAGGTAGCTACGGTAAGCAGCAATGCAATCCACGAGGCATCGGGACTGTGCGCCAGCCGCCTCCATCGGGATGTTCTGTACACGCACAACGACTCCGGGGACCACACCGGAAGTATCTACGCCATCTCTGCTCACGACGGTAGCACGATTGCACAGATCACAATCCACGGTGCCACCAATATCGACTGGGAGGATATTGCCTGTGGCGAATGTCCCGGTATGGTAATGCGCGTTTTTTTGTTTTACATGTCAATCAATTGATTATAAGTGATACATTTATATTTGAAAAAAAATCCTAAATACTATGTACACAAATTTTACTGTACAATTTAAATGCATTGCTACATACACAATTATAATTGATGCGTGTTTAGATATTCATTTACTCCATTGTTTTGATCTACAGGCCAGCCGCAAGAGTTCTGTATCTACATCGCCGACATAGGCGGCAATGCCCACCCAGCCGCCAACACCATTTACCGAATTAAGGAGCCGGCGACATTCCCTTCACATCTCACTGTTGACCTGGACTCGACGCTTAAATTCACGTTCGTTACCACATTTTTTGTGTATTTACGGTTCCAAAAATGTGATCCATATATTTAGAATTGTGTGTGTTGTTAAACATTACGAGTTATCTCAGCAGCCAGAACTAATTTCATTTTAATAATACAGTTTATTCAAGACAAATCTGTGTTTGCGTAGCTCTGCTCTGATGTGACTTCTTCGACATAGTTCTCTGTAAAGAAAGTGAAATGCAACTTTGTTTGAAAATTTGAAAAGGAAACTTTTTAAATGAGAAGAAAATCTTGTACAAACAAAATAATTCGTAGTGGGATGGAGTCACCTTTTTCCACAAATATATGAATATATTAAACATATAATAATACACCCGGATTGGTTTAATGTGTTTATGTTATCACATTGTCTATACTGGATCAAAAATCGAATGAATTAGTTATACATTAAATCGTCCATTAAATCCTGAAATGATGTAAGTATATGGATGCATAAATACCAATGCCATATTCGACGTCTGATTTCCATTTTCAATGCAGCTGGAGCGAACACAATGCCGAAACCCTCATGGTCGATCCTCACGGTGAGCTTTATGTAGTATCCAAGATTGTCGGCGGACACGGCCGAATGGTGAAGCTACCGTCTAGCGCCTGGGGCTCTTCGCACGCCGCCAGTGTCACCGATGGCATCCACCTTGACCTTGACAGCACCAGGAACGACCCCGTAGGAGGGGATATATCACCCTCGGGATATGAAGTAAGATTTATTGTATGAAAACAAAGCACTTTGATTCAACAAACCTATGCGTTTTCGATAAGAAAAATATGTATAAGATCTCTGCCCCGCCTACAGTGAGACAGGAAGAGATTCGGGAATAACGTGAGTGGAGATATCTACCCCATATTCCCACGGTATATGAGGTAAAATAAGATGAACTTATTCTTCAGAAACCCAAGATCTACTGGAATGAGAGGTTTTCTCAGTCGACTATGATGTTGTGTTGTGCACTTGGAAGAAACAATAAGTCTTTTTTAAATGCAATTAGAAACTTGGTGGCTACTGTTCCGGACATGGAGGGTTTCCTCCGGGTATTCCGGTCTATTACAAGCAATAACTTCGTGCAACCTTTGAAATTGAATGTACGTGTCATTTCGTTTCCTGCTGTGACCTATGTTATTTCTGAGATGTGTATGTTTTAGAATATTGTTTAAGGGTTGTTTGCACTTATTCAAATGCCTTGCAAATCCTAAATTTGTTAGATCTTTATTGAAGAAAACAATTATAAGCACTCTTGACAAAGCCTCAAAAAGCCGGCTCCCTTTTTGTGTAAAATATCTGGTTTAATCTGAACTGCTTTTACAGAATTGCTCGCATTATTCATCCGTATCTTATTCTAGGTTCTGATAAAGACCCTCGACCACGTCAACTATTACTACGTACCAGACGGTGACTACATGAAGCATATGACGTCAGTTGCCATACGAACGAGAAGGTCAGGGCGAGTCCATAGCCTGGGCGTCCGATGGACGGGGCTACTTCACACTCGGGGAGGGGAGACACCAGCCCGTGTGGTACTACAAGAGAGTGGGTGATCCAGCCACTGTTGGTTGATAGGTGATAGAGTGAATTGTATGCCAGTTTACCTTTATTTCTTATCAAAAGGCTTTCGTAATATATTTAATGTATGAAATAAATTTATGTTCTACAATACCTTGTATCACCGTTTTCTTTACTATTATCGCCTTTGTAACGGTAACTGCTTTACGAGTACACAAAATGGCTTGACCCCTCCCCCACTGCTATGCAACTACTATATAGCTTTAATCATGTTTATTTGATGCTGTGTATGATGTTTTGTCCTGTATTACACAGTCATTGACCACTCGCCCTAAAGGGACCTTTTCACAGATTTTGGCATGTGTTGAAGTTTGTCATTAAATGCTTTTAAATATATTGATAAATTGATAAATGTAAACATTCATTCTAAAAAGCTCTAGTAAGAAACAAGAATACAATTTAAAAAAGAAAAAAGTAACCCTCAACTGGGCTCGAACCACTGACCCTTGAAGTAGACCACTCGGCCATCAGTGCTCATACTATCATTGCTGCATTTTATACTTTATATAAGAAATCCTCGTAGTGTCACAAAATATAACGACAATATTACTGTTTCCTCACAGATATCATAACTACATCGAAAATAATTGCATTTGTATACCACGTGAATTCCAACCATAAAATATTGGAACAACAAACATAAAATGAAAACAAAACAATAAAACTTCGCCATGATACTAGAAGGTGCTCTCCATATGTCATCCTTAACAGTATTATTTAAGTTAGTTTAGTTGTAAAAAGAGTGATAAAACCGCATCAGAATATGATAAGTATATTACTTTATCATACACTAGAACCCAAATCTACTTAGATATTTAATAAGCAAAGAGCTTGGTGATGCACTGTCCGTATAATTTCCGCAATATATGCGTAAGCAACACTGATGCATCATATACATTGATTGTTTTGTAACAGGTCTATAACAATTAAAATGTTAGGTCGAAAGTGTGCCTACCTTTCATCAAAGTTCTAATACGTTAAATTATTATTAATAATAATAGTAATAAGAAAAATAATACACCATTTATCTACATCCCCTCTCAGTTGCTCAAAAAGGTAGCTTTCACCTTTTAGAAAACTATGTGCCACTGTTTCAATACATAATGCTGTCACATGTTTTGCATCTACGACATTCTAAAAAAAAATCCATTCATCCTGACATACCAAGATAGACAAACGTAACATATATGTACACAAAGTATATATTGACTTAAATGTTTCCAAACAGATCAGAGGACACGAAAATGACAACCACACACATTATAAGTATATACTAGTGTGTGGCTTGTACTTATTTCATACTCACGGGTGTATCATTTATAACATTTTATTAAACTTGCAAGCAATAGGTTATAAATATTGAAATGTCTCCTCAAATAACTTGACGGTTTGCAAAACACAAACTAACACATATATTAGTATGCGTACTTGATAAGGTTTGGCAAAGTATACGTACGCTATTTTCTGTTCATTGAAGAGACACATATTAGAGAGAAATCTAGTTACCACGAAATAATACATCTGTAGATAAGATAATATACTTTTAACCCAATGAACTTTATTGCATATTTTTTTTATAAATGACAGCCCGGAATCACAGTTTTCCGTCTGTTGTACAGATAATACACTAAATGTTGTGAAGATAACAATTCTGATCATGTTGTATTAAGATTGAGTCATCAATGTGGCGTTAAAAGCGCCCGTTGTGCTCCTGCGGCTCTTTGCATGTGGCTATTGTCAACGATTGCATCCACTTTGACCTTGACAGCAACAGGAAAGACTCGTCTTAGCACCAGGTCACCCACGGAATATGAGAGCCTCATTTTGTCTAAATAAAAACAACATACTTGAAACAAGAGTTCTATGCGTTAGTAGAAAGCATTATTAATATCAGGGTTCTTTCCCACTCACTTTTAGATCTGGACAAATACCTGACACATATACCATATCACCAACGGTAATTTAGGTAAAGGTTTATGAATAAAACGATTAACCAAAATGTTAAGTAGACGTTTACTTATAAAAACAACATAATCCTTTATTTGTAACGGAGGTTGTGTTATAGCCTTGAATGAAACAATAGGTATGTCTGTGGTATCTTTAAGAATCCTTCCCTCCCAATAGCGATTCCATTACTATAGCATTGACATGCGCGTCCGAAGAATGCAATTATTGGGAAAAACGCACTTGTTTGACAAAGGTCAAAGTATAACTCCACAAAAATGCCAATTATCCCATTTTAAATTCGGTGCACGTTTAACGAAGTTTACTTTTTGTGATTAAATTTTCTGTACTTCGCTGTGAGTATGTTACTAATGTTCAAATCTTTATCAACTTCATTTTCTTTTGAAAGGGGAATTTAGACGGTGTTGTCATTTTAAACACAAACATTTATCGCCCAGTGACGATGTTATAGTGATGAAATCATTGAGAACAAGCCATGCCTATTTTTCAAACGTGCTTTCAGTCGCCTTGAACTCACACCTGCAACACATGCTTCTGCCCTACAGTCCATCTCTTGATAGAACGCATTTGAATTGAGACGTGTGCCTTATCTCTTCTGTGACTACTGTGATTTTGTTGAACCCATTTAAAGGGACTTGCTCATGGATGTTGGCATGATTTGAAGTTTGTCATTAAACTTGATAAATGTAAACATCGGAACTAAATAGCTCCAGTATACAACAATAATAAAATTTAAAAAAAAAGAAAGAAAAGTAATCCACATTGGTTCTTGAATCACTGACCCTCGGAGTAAAAGTGTAACGCTAAAACCACTCGACCATCTGTGCTGAGTGGGTGTATATCAGAAGTTTCTTTAAATGTCGCCGCCGAGTCTTCACGACTACTTTATGTCCCTTTAAGGTTCGTGCCACATTTAACTATCGTTCATATATTGACATATGTAAATCTGTCTTACCTTTGTATACGTCAACTGATTCAACATTCGACGTTAATTAAACGTTAAAAAGTAAATAAATATAAATGTAAAAATCAGTATCTGCTTGCGGTTGGTGTGTTACCTTGACACGAAAACATAATTATGTAATAAGTGATTAACATTCCTAAAATGTATGCATGTCTTTATTGGCTTTATCAATAACATTCAGTTAATACTGGCAGCTGGTCGAGTTGTCAGGTATCGACACCTTTGTCATACTTTATTCCCACTAAAATATTGCTTCGAATGTCGTTCTATGTTCTTATCGAGACCTTGTACCATGCCCAGTACTTGATCGTTAAGGACGGCAACTATCCGGCTCATATGACGTCATGACCCATGGATGATGCGGACAAAGAGTGATTAAATTTACATTCCTAGTGTTGTTATGTAACGAAAGACCTAATATAAATTAGTTATATATAAAACAAAACTCGTGATACGTATCCTTAACTGTTTACTAATTACACGATTTATGTATAAACACATTGTGGTATTACCAAAACGTACACAAAATCAATTGTAATTGATGAATTACCGTCATATCTTTTAATAATGAACATTTCCTGTTTGAATATAACACGTCAACATTCAAGACGCATTCGTTACCTCAATCAGTTTCTCGAGCGTTGAAAATATGAGCCTTGTTCTGAAAAAACTGAGCTTAATGTATGTGCGTAAAGTGTCGTCCCAGATTAGCCTGTGCAGTCCGCACAGGCTTATCAGGGACGACACTTTCCTCCTTAACTTGATTTTCGGTAAGGATGGACTTCCTTGAAACAAAAAAACTATAAAAGCGGAAAGTGTCGTCCATGATTACACTTTACGCGCATGCATGATACTCAGTTTTCTCAGAATGCGACACATATATTTGACGAAGTATACAAAAATACACATAAAGACAAATAAATCAGATTATGACTGGTAAAAACACACACCGCGCCTTGGAGATTTGTTTACCATGGTATTACCATGCCACACAATCTGCATATTTATTTTACGTATATTTTCAGTTGGTATTTAATTTGCTATCGTTTTATTTGAATATTGTTCCAATGATGAAAGTGATAATCAATTCATCTTTTAATTGAATGCAGGAAGCCAACGTACATTTCGACAATCATGGAAATAAATACAAACTAAAAATAAAAGAAAGGTATTCTCATACAACTACAAATCATCGCCATGATACGATACCTACGTTTACACAAGGCTCTCCCACACAGTTTTATATCAAATTCTTCTTAAGATGAATCAATAAACGGTGCGTTTGATTAGCTTTAATTGAAAAGGCATCGACGTATAAGAATTAAATTGTGTAATCAAAAACTACAACCCAGATCCACTTAGCAACATCAAGAGTTAGCGTTAACTTCCTGTTATATAATACGTATGATATGAACAATAGATACATTAACACATTCATAAAGGTATGATTTTTTCAGATTTCAGTTTCATTCCAATTCAGCTTCCAGATTAATTCCAAATGATTGCAAATATGATGGTTGGTCGCAGGTGTTCAAACCGTAGTTCTGTATCACCCAATGAGTTTAATCAATAACCCCAACGTAATAAACCATATACTCATCTCCGCTAAATGAATCAGAGAGGTAGATTTTATTTTAAAAATATTTCATTGTAAAAAGTAGTAGAATTGTTTGCAACATCTATAAATACTTGACCGATCTCGACATACAAATACAGACACACTTTCAGGATTTGAATAATAATAATATTTACATAAATGCTGACAAACACATCGGTCGACAATATAACGTTATAGAGTTTATTCAACATACATTAGGCTTTAAGCCCATGAGTAAACACATATTACAACACAATATATTCACAAATGGTCAATGGCGTACAGAATTGTTAACATAGCGTAGATCAAATGCTTAATACAACAAATTCATGTACACTTTATCGTATATTGTATTTATATATATATATATATATATATAAATTAGATAAATAAATGAAGGTACTTGGAGAGAAACTACTGATAATATAAGTCAGCTCTCAATTTAAATGATTTAAAAACAAAAATGGATAGATTTCGTACACTTTTTTCATTGTCAGTCTGTAAGAGTTCGATAAACTTTATCATGTTTGTATTCTTCCAATAGTATTTATTTATGTATTTCTTACGTAAATTAATAAATGTTGGGCATTCAAGTAAAAAATAAAATTCATCCTCAAGGACGTTACAGTGTTTGCATTTTCTATTTTGATAAGGTATCTTTTCAGGCTTGTGCCATCTTCCTGCTTCCACTTCAAGTCTATGGGCAGATACTCTAAAACGAGTTAACGCCATCCTAAATTTTGAGACATTTACAAAATTTAAATATGGTTGTAACTGAAAGCTACTAAAACGTCTATAAGTTCTACCTCTGGTCGTGTTTTCCATTTCACTTGACCAGGTTTGCAAAAACATATCAGACATTCGTTGTTTCGCTACTGATAAAAATATCAAAATATCTCCTACCCCTTGAAAAAACCACACATCACTGAAACCTAATCTGTCTAATACATCCTTGAGAGATTTAACGCAAGACTTTTTTTCTGGGTATATATCATGATCATCTAATAACATATCGTAAACAATTTTTATGTACTTGACATCATCGGATTGTAATACTTTAAACCAGTACTTTAAAACACAAATGATACGTTTATTTATTAATGGTACACGTCCCAGTTCTCCATAAACGAAGTTATTTTGTGTTTGCAACCTCACGCCTAACACTTGTTTACAGTATCGTATATGTATTCTTTCAATCTGAACACTATTTTTTAACCCCCATACATCACAACCATAGCTTAGAATAGGTTCAATAAGTTTATTCAAAAGATCAAGTCTATGATTAACTGATATATCTGGGTACTTAACTTAATTAGATTTCAGCTTTTATATTGCTTTAAGAGCCTGTCCTGAGAGTGCATCATACGTTAATGAAAAAGAACCCCCAGTGGTAAATACTATGCCTAGGTGTGTAAAACTATTCACAATTTCTACAATGTGTCCTTTGTAATAAAAATTTAAATTTCGTCTATTCTGTCCTCCTTTTTTAAAAATCAATATTTTTGTTTTATTCACATTAACGCATAGCTTGCATTTAGTACAATACTGCTCTAATAAATCTAATCCATTTTGCAGTCCGGCTTCCGATTCTGCAAATAATACAATATCATCAGCATATAACAATAAAAACAGTTTTAACATACCAAGATTAACTCCTTCAAACTTATTTAGCATAAAATGTTCCTCGATATCATTTAAATACATTGAGAACAAAAATGGCGATAAAGATTCACCTTGTCTCACTCCCAAATAGCATGTCAACGAATCGTGACTGATTTCATTATTAAATTTTATTTTCGATTTAACAACATTGTACATCAATCTAACTATATTCAACATTTTACCACGTACCCCTAATTATATCAATTTATACCATATGATATCTCTTACTATAAAGTCAAATGCTTTCGTAAAATCGACAAAAGCTGTGTACAGTTTTTTATTTTGATTCAAAATATGGTTAATAATACCCTGCAGTACAAAAATATTGTCAACAGTTCCCATACCTTTTCGGTATCCGGCTTGAGCTTCTATGTACACATTGTATGTTTCACCCCACATGTTCAATCGACTATTTATTATTTTACTAAATAATTTTCCTATCGTACTTAACAGTGTTATTCCTCTATAATTATTCGGGTCATCTAAATCCCCCTTCTTATGCAGCGGAACAATAAATCCTTCGCTCCAAGCCTCTGGGAAATAACCTATATCAAACATTTTATTAAAAAGTAAATGTAAAACCCTAAGAAAGGATTCATTTGTAACACCGTGTTTAAGAAACTCATTTAAAACGTAATCAGGATCAGCAGATTTACCATTTTTTAAAGATTTACATGTCTTTTTAATTTCGTCTTGAGATATTTCAATGTTTAAATCATCAAACATTACCTGAAATTCCTCATTTAGGTATCTTTCATTAAAAAACAGAATGTCTTCATCTGGCTGATAAAAATGGGTGTCTGGATCATTAATGGATTTGAAGTATCGAAAAAAATCAGTCTTTAATTTATCTGACTTGCATGGCTTTAGCGATCCCTTTAATAAATTCCAATATTGTTTTGCATCTAATAATCGATTATGTTCTAAAATCTTTGTCTGCTCTAAATCATAATTATATTTATGTTTTCTAACTAAACATTTATAGTTGCTCCGGTATTGAACCATCAAAATTCTATTTTCATCCGACCTGTCCGTTCTATATATGTTCAAGTTATTATAAAATTCAGATTTTGCCCTTTGACACTCGTCATTAAACCATAGATTACTGTTATTATCGCGATGTTTACCTCTAACTTGAGTGTTAATGGTCTTTTTGAATAGAGGTGAACAGACATCATCAATTACAGTACAAAATTCTTCTAAACAATTATCTAATGACGCCGAACTATTTGTAAGATCGATATCATTACATATATTAATCAAACATTGAGTAGTTCCTGAATTATTGAAAGATTGTATATAAATATCCTTTTTTTCATTATCCCATTTGAATACGTGCGGTACTTTATCGCACTCATTTATAACCCTGTCATTAACACAGCAATTATTTTTAACACAAGTCATGTGAAATTGTACTACACAGTGGTCAGATAATACATTCGGATCAAGTACTTCAAACTGATCAATACATGAAAACAACAACGGCGTACACATAACCAGATCAATAACACTCGATCCTCGACTCGTTACACAAGTAAACTTTCCTAATTGACAATCGACCCCTACTCTACCATTTAACACTTTTAAACCAGACATTTTACAAAAATCAAGTAAACATTTACCATTCTCGTTTACATGTTTATCTTGACTTATCCTCGGTAAAATAATATCTACAACATAATCATCTGGTAATAAATTGAAACGGTGTAAACCATCATTTTCGACATAATCAGGTTTATTAACAATTCTTGAATTAAAGTCACCATAAACAATAAACTCACAGTTATTATTAAAGTTACATTGAAATTGAATCATATCGTTTAAAATTAGATCAAATATGCTTTCATTAACAAACATTTCTCTACTACTTCCTTGTGGCACATTATATGCTAATCAGAGTAAAACATCGCTCTTGCTTTTAAACAAATTGCCTTTTAATTTAACCCATATAAAACAATCATCGGTATTTTTTAAGAATGCAACATCATTTTTCAATTGATCAGATATAAATATTATTATCCCCCCACTATCTCTTTTTGAGCCTTTTAATTTAACACTTCTGTTTAATATATAAGAATGAAACCCGTCCACAGAATAATCGTACAGTTTGTTCGACCATGTTTCAGTAAATAATAAAATATCGTGTTTTGCAAACAGTTCTTTCATTTCGACCGATTGCAATTTATTGTACCGTTTTCCAACTAGTCCCTGTACGTTTAACATACTAAGTCGAATCCCCGTGTTCTCTCCACAGCTGTCCTATTTCTGGTCCCATTCACCGCGCTTGGCTGAGTTCTGTGTCCGTGTTTTATTAATAGTACCGCTACTTGGTTTTTTTCCAACACTCTGTGTGTTTCTGGTCGATTGCGCTTGTGAGGATTTACCACTTTTAATTTGTTTTACTGCATCGGAGTAATGCGCTTTTTGCGTTTGATTTTGCGAACAGTCTGTGTCAATTTCGCTCGTGATTGATTTCCCCTGTTGGATTTATCACCGCCTTTCGGTAAGTAGCCATTTTCTTTTCTCGTGCTTTCACTACGGTCCGCGTAATTTGGCCTACTTTCGCTTTGTGTGTTTTCAATGCAGTCTTGATTGGTTAAATCGAGATGGGCGTTTACGATGGGAGGATTTTGTTGACTTTTGCTCTAGGTAAATGTAAACACCTCGTCCGTTCCATCTTCATCACTGTCCTCGTCATTTTCGCGACGTTCTACCACGGTTTCATTAGAGTACACTCTACTCTTATCATGTGTATGACTGGTCGGACACTGTTTTAGCCTATCTGTAGCGAGCATGCTGTACCATTCTGGGAACATATCGCGTACCACCCGTCCGTTGATGTACACTCTAGCTGGATATTTTATTTGGACTTTCTGATGTAACTGTCTCCCTTGTACAGCTTCTTGCGATTGATACAATTCCTTTCGCGCTCTCGCTATTTCCTTTGGATATTGCCTTTCTATTCCAAACGGGCTTCTCTTTAGCTTGTAGGCCTTAGCGAGAATTGTTTCTGTGTCAACGTAATCGCGAAAGCAGACTATCATTGGGCGTTTTTGATCATTTAGATGACTATTAATTCTCCCCAGCTTATATACTTATATGCTAGTGTATGCATTCATCATTTATGTAATTATTTCATGACATATAAATACGCAACTGATTCAGCGTTGAAAATTTTTTGGGGAAAAAAAGTTGTTAAAAATATTTTTCAACTCGTTTCCCTAAATGTTGTTGAAAATTTTACCTTTTTAAATATTATTATCACCTGTATTAGAAACTTTAATATGGTGACGAATGTAGGGGAAAGAAGCATCTTTTTATTATTAGTATCGAATTAGCTTAACTACTCACCACACAATACCAATGTCAAAGACAACATAATCAATGAATTCTTAATTATCTTTTATATTTTTTACAAAGGATATTTGTTCCGGCTTCTTTTTTGCAAACATACAAAAATATTCATTTCCTGAGTAGATGTAAATAAAAAGAAACACACACCAGCATAAGAAACCAAGAACTTCATGTATTTATATGCAATAAAAATTCTCCTTACAGCATATATATTTCACTTATGACAGAGAAATCAATTTACCAAGAAATAATAAGCTCCTCGCTGTCGGACCTTCGGAACAAGCCATTTGTTACTTTCTCTCTCCCACTGGGTGCACAAAAGACTGTTAGTATGTCTGTAAAATGTAATTTACCGTGGGACGGGGCAATAATTAATATTGCTAGAACTGCGATACCCTCAGTTTTGCAAGTTTCTTAGCGGCGTATTGTTTATTGCACCTGCAGCCACATACTATAATTGGATGATCCCGACTGCAGTCGTTTCGAATAGTACCTTATTCCATCGGCGCTTATAATTCAATTATTTAACAAATGGTTCTGTTGCAATAAGTTACTGTAATAAACATTTGGATACTTGTATATAAATGCATCAACGGACAAGTCTTTGGCCACACATTGTTTTTCCTTTGTTGCTGACATTTAAAGTGAGTGCCATGAACGGAATTTCAAAGAACAAGAATGTATAATTTAAATTGTTATTTACATTCCTTTAACAGATATAAAAGCCATATAAGAATATGTAAAACTGATTTCGAAAAGTTGATATAAGTTGTTAATATCAACATAATTGTATATGTATTACTGCTCAATGAGAGTTATATATATAATAATTATATTTACGGACGAATATGAATTTCGAGTGAGTTTGAACACAAACCTCAATAGCGACTTTACTGAGATTGTACCAGTAAATAAAAAAATTACCCTGTTTTAGTAAAAAGAATGCCCGTGCATCCCAGATATATAATTTCATTATAAAACGCTATAAAAACAAATTGTGACTCTAAAGTAAGATGTTTATTTTTTAATTATTGTTAACCCATTTATGCCTAGCGTCTAGTAAAAAAGGCCTTGGCAAACAGCGTAGACCCAGATGAGACGCCGCATGATGCGGCGTCTCATCAGGGTCTGCGCTATTTGCTTAAAGGAATTTCTGTAAGAAATATTCTAAATATAGAAATAAATATACTAGACATCTCTAATTTTGGAAATAAATTGATTTAATTTAAAAGGATGGGAGATTCCACTTGGCATAAATGGGTTAAACAAATATTGTTACTCCCACAATAAGACGATTGTGTATGACAAATACACATTTTCCTCTGCTGTTGTCACACGGATTTCATTCTTCGCATAACAAATTACAACAATAAATGCGAATAAACAATTTTGTTTCGTTAATTAAAACACAAAACATTGTTAACTAAACTAAACACACTTGGCATAAATATGTTACTTACACTTCTAGTGGAAGTCGTGTGTATTCCGCCATGTAAAAACCTATCTCGGAAGAACTACAATGGTGACATAATATATATATATTTCTGTTTTTACTCGCTCACTGTATATGCCTGAATACGGATCAAGTACTAGTACATTCCAGTGAGCAAAAATCCATGCGTCGAAGGTACCACGCAGTTTATACGTCTTCAATAAGACATTTAATTCAACCTTTCACTATCTGCGTAGACCATTCACACTCAACTTTGTATTTAAAAGCAAAAATAAAATATATGCAAGCATACACTTTGACTATATGTATAAAAATGACTGTTGTTTAGTATCAAACTGCTCTTGTACAAAGCAATGGGAATCTGATTAGTACAATATTATAGTAAAAAATAAACGATGAAAGCTTCTTCGAGTTAAAACAATACAAAGGCTGAGGACGAAAGATTTTCCAGATGGTGTATTCTTCATTCTTGCATATGATTTCAAATGACTTCAAATCTCAGGTTTCCAATAAAAGTTCTCGTTAATTCATTAATGCACGGTTTCACTTGAGAATCCATTGCTTCGAGAGACACATAAATGAAAACACTTACACTGCAAGGAAAATCTAGATACATCTTAATATTATTCTGAAATAATCCCTTTTTTCTACTTTCTGATTCAATACATCCACTATGAAAACCTAAATTTCAATAACAATAAAAACATAACATTTTGATAAAATGTGTTGTTATATTCTCAAAATAAGACTGCAATTATGTTTGATACCAATAGAATGTATCAACAGCTATTCTCTCAATCTCTAAAGGCCTTGGGAGACGCTCTCATAATATGATTCCCAAATTATTTTTCCAATATCGTAATCTTTCTACGAACAGTAGGGAAACTTCTATTAAAACAATCGTTTAAAGTTCTGCCTAATTAAAAAGCTTTTAATTCATAACCCATTAAATAGCTATACACTTCTGCTTTATGCATCGCCTACGGTTAGGTAAAACATGCACGTAACTGAAACTAGGGCTGTTTGTATTTGCACAAATTGCAAGATGTAAGAATTGCATTTGTTTGTTTATAGTTTCAAATTATATATTTGTAATATAAACTCTGTGCTAAAATATTCTATGTATCGTCGATTTAATGCATAAGGACATACATCTAATTCAGGGGTCGCTTGAATAACAATTTTCACAAGTGAAATTGTTTTTCATGTAACATTTCCCATACATGTTAATATATGCAAAACGTTAACGTTTATATTTAAACGCATAAACATATTTTTATAAACAGTTCGAACATGCGTCATATATTTGAAATGATGCTCAAAAACAAGAGTTGTCTCCAAAGGATGACATATGCCACTGAAAATCGCTTTGATAGAAGTTATGAGCATTTTTCGAAACCTAAACGCAGATTTCGAAACCTTAACGTGGATCCTAAGTTCAAGGTCAAGGTCACAGGGGCAAAAAACAATTGTGTGCGAATGGAAAGGCATTGTCCATATACACAGGCATACCAAATATGCAGGTTACATTTGAAGCGACATAGAATTATGAGCATTTTTCGAAACCTAAGCGCAAAGTGTGACGGTAAGACATTTGGACAGACGGACAGACAGATGGACAGTGCGATCACTATATGCCCTCCGTCGGGGGCATAACAATCCAGAGATTTTCATTAAAGATTTGAGATTTTTAAAAAGTTTAATAACTGCGGAATTATTCGAAGAAGCCCAATACAAGCTCTTGGTTCCGGTCTGTTTTAAGTACATGTATGTTTTACAGGTGAGTGTTTCTTGTTTCGAGCAAAGATCTCATTGGCGGAATATGTTTAGCATACCTCATTCAATCTTACGTAGCCCATTAACGCCTAGGGGACTCTCCCATCCTTCTAAATTGGATCAATAAATTTCCAAAATTAGGGATGTCAAGTATCTTTATTTCTATATTAAGACTATTTCTTACAGTAATTCCTTAAAGCAAACAGCGTAGACCCTTATGAGACGCCGCGTCTCATCTTGGTCTACGCTGTTTGCCAAGGCTTTTTTTCTAGACGCTAGGCATAAATGTGTTAAAGGTGACACAGACACATTTTTAAAAGATGTTTATAACTTTTCAAATGCACAAAACAGACAATGATTTGAGCGCCTCATAATAAATGTTGTCGAATAATTCCGATTTATTGCATCTGATTGATGAAAAATATAATATCCACACAACGAAGTTGTTATTCGCGTGTCCACTTAATATAAAATACGCGCCGTTCCTAAGATGTAACATTGCTCAATAATTGTGTCATGGCATGCGATGCTGGTCTCTCTAACGATTCCTTTGATAATCGAGATAATTATGCGATTTCGCAGGAACGTAGTTACGCTTACGCAGTTGATAAATTTATCCATGTGTATCCTCCAAAGACAATGGGGTTGCTATTGATTGGAGAAAAGGTTACATTCTTTAGACATTAAAAAAATTATTATCTATACAATGCAATGCTAAACACACTTCATTTTATTGTGCGTATTTTTTTTTTGTTTTGCTTAATGTTTCCCGACCTATCCTAAGGAGTGTCAGATAATTTCTGTACATTGTTCCAAACTTATTTTTGGTTTACATATTAAGTTGGAGGATATGGTTTTATATCGTCCACACCTAGACAGTTGTTTATGGATTAACCTTTTTATTTAAATAATAAGTCATATTTTAAAGCTGGCTAATTATTGAATTACTATTTAAACTTTGCTGCCAATCATGGTTTATTTTGCTGTTAAAAATGCATTATCATTTTAAACGCATGCTGCAGTTTTACTCATTTATCACTCAATTTTAATCGTCGTCCGACTTATTTTGGAATGTATGATTCAAAACGATATATAGTCCGTGGAGGAGCGGTGGAATGAAATGATTTCTAAACAAGAATAATTTATTGTTTATAAAAACAAATGCTGTAATATGAAAACGTTTCCTTTGTGTTACCTTAAAACGTTATAAACACTTTGTTTATGCATGAATGTGCAATAAAATGCGTGTTCTTGTGTTGTAATACCGCATCTACTTATTACAGTTAAACAATACATTTATTACAATACAGTTGATATGAAAACGTATGTTTATGTATCAACTGCGATGAATAAGCGTGTTAAATTTCACATATAGGATGCACACATGGAGTGCATGCAAAAAGTTAGGCCTACTGATATAATGTTTGCGGTTGCAAATGGTGAGTTATGGAACGCCTTCACTTATAATACAAAAACTTGTGATATTACGTCAATCTGACTGTGCATGAATGCATTTAACCATTATATATATGCATAATCACAATATATAAATACATAATTTGAATATATACAGATAAATTAATATATAAAGATATAATTTTCTTATATATAGATAAAATGTAAAAATATACAGATACAAATGTATTATACACAGATAATCTTCCATTGTAAAAGGGCATTACTTCTTTATATGAAAGCAAAATATCTTTATATGAACATAAATCGTTATGTAATAATGGTAACGAATATTTTCTCATTATATATGGGCATCACTTGTTTATATAAAGGCAAAATACATTTACATAAACATAAATTGTAATTTTATAAACACATATCGTCCTTATATGCAGATACAATTTGAAAAATATTTTAAAAATCTTAAATTCAGTTATGTAAATATGTAATCTCAACACGTAAAGATAAATTTATAGTACAGAAAGATTTTAATGTTTTGTATGATCCTAAATAGTTGTTTTATTAAGATAATTACGTCATAACATAAATCCATACTAAGTTAAGTTGCTGATGAACATCGAAATAAATTACATAAATACAACATTTCATAAGCATGTATATAATCTTAATGAAAGAAAACATTTGATGAAGCTTTTATTACACACGGGAGAAAATTTGTTTTGCATCAATTCACAACAATCGATATGGATTTGATACTTGAGCGACTTGGAGTGGAAGAAGGAGTGATACGGCGCTTCAGACCGGAGAAGATAACACCGGACATCATATCACTTATGTCACTGTACGACTTTAATTGCTTGGGTGTAAATGACAAAACAACTATCATGAAATTGCGTGTTGAATGTGTGTGATACCAGAGTAATCCGTGGTAACATAATACTAATTTATGTTCATATAAAGATTTTTTGCCTTTATATAAAGAAGTAATGCCTTTATAAAATGGAATATTATATATCTATATATAAGAAAATTATATCTTTATATATAATGCTTTATCTGTATATGTTCAAAATATGTATTTATATATTGTTATTGTGCATATATTTATTGGTTACAGGCATTCATATAAATATCGTTTGCCTTCATATAAAGAAGTAATGCCTTTATATAATGGAAGATTATCTGTATATAATACATTCGTATCTGTATATTTTTTCCTTTTATCTATATATAAAAAATATATTTTTATATATTAATGCTTTATAAGTATATATTTGAATTATATATTTTTATATTGTGATAATGCATGTATATATTATGGTCACAGGCATTCATGCACAGTCAGATTGACGTAATATCACAAGGTTTGGTATTATAAGACAGTCAAGGCGTTCAATAGTGAGTGAAGAAGTCTCATGCACATTATGTCGGAACACAGTAATTCCCATCGTACAACTCGTATAAGCATACGGGTTATTTGAGAAGCGACACCTGGGGACACCATGACTCATTTATCACATATTAAGTAATGTGTGTATAGTTTATGTAGTGGTCGGCAAACGGGAAAGGTTAAGGAAAATAAACATTACTCTTTTTATTCACTCGTCTATTTTTCTTTAAAACGTAGATCGTTTTACTTATGGAAAGGATTCTCTTTGAATTCGACGAAAAGTGCTCGTTTTATTCAAGAAACAGTGTTCTTTGATTTGATGCAACAATAATAAACACATGTTTACAGATACTATATTTAAGATTTCATAATAAATACATTCCCATATGTATGTTCATATCCTTTATATATGGCTTAAAACACGTCTATTGTATATTCAATGCATTACTTATGTTTTATCGAGAGACTCGGACACATAACACGTGCAGCAGGTGTTTGTGGAAAAATACAATTGATATACAACGTGTGGTGTGTTGTTTCGGATGGTGAGATTGATGCCTTATTTACACGCGCAAAGAATGTTTTCTTTAAGTAAATCCATTTGAGGTGGTAAGTGTCTTTTCTGAGGAAAGTTTGCGTTGTGCATAGTCTATTCTAGAACGACACTTAACGCACGTTTGCGTTGTGCACAGCCTTATCTGGAACGACACTTTACACACGTTTGCGTTGTGCATAGCCTAATCAGGAACGACACTTTACAAACGTTTGCATTGTGCATAGCCTTTTCTGGAACGACACTTTACGCACGTTTGCGTTGTGCATAGCCTAATTTGGAACGACAATTTACGCACGTTTGAGTTGTGCATAGCGTGATCTGGAACGACAATTTACGCACGTTTGGGGTGTGCATAGCCTAATCTGGAGCGACACTTTACGCACGTTTGCGTTGTGCATTGCGTGATCTGAAACGACACTTTACGCTTGTTTGCGTTGTGCATAGCGTGATCTGGAACGACACTTTACGCACGTTTGCGTTGTGCATAGTCTAATCTGGAACGACACTTTACGCACGTTTTTAGTTATGCATAGCGTAATCTGTAAAGACACTTTACGCACGTTTGGTGTGTGCATAGCCTTATCTGGAACGACACTTTACGCACGTTTGCATTGAGCATAGCCTAATCTGTAACGACAATTTACGCAAGTTTGCGTTGTGCATAGCCTAATCTGGAACGACACTGTACGCACGTTTGCGTTGTGTATAGCGTGATCTGGAACGACACTTTGTGCACGTTTGCGTTGTGCATAGCCTAATCAGGAACGACACTCTACGCAAGTTTGCGGTGTGCATAGTCTAATCTGGGACGACACTTTACGCACGTTTGCGTTGTGCATAGCGTGATCTGGAACGACACTCTACGCACGTTTGCGTTGTGCATAGCTTGATCTGGAACGACACTTTACGCGTGTTTGAGTTGTTCATAGCGTGATCTGATACGACACTTTACGCACGTTTGCGTTGGGCATAGCCTGATCTGGAACGACACTTAACGCATGTTTGCATTATGCATAGGCTAATCTGGAACGACACTTTACGCACGTTTGCGTTGTGCATAGCGTGATCTGGATCGACACTTTAGCATGTTTGCGTTGTGCATAGCGTGATCTGGAACGACAATTTACGCACGTTTGCGTTTTATTTTACGTATATTATTGTATGTATATAAAACAATGATCAGTTTCTAAATATAAGTACATTAGTAAATATAAGTACTTGCACGTGTTGGAAAACAAATGATAGTAAAGTAGAAATGTAATTAAAACAAAATACAAGACAAATATGTGTGATAGCATGTGATTGTCAACTTTGAGTTTTCGATCCGATATGACCCATTCGTCATAATATGAAACATATTAAACCATTTTGTAATTTCTAGAATGATAAAATTTCTTATTTGTTGTTTGTTTACGTTAATGCACACTTAATTTAAATTGAAATGTCAGTTATAGTAGTTAAACATTCATGTCTTTGTATTCAAATAGCAAGAATACATCTATATGGTCATGGTTACCTAGACCCAAAATATTCACATTGTCATAAAGAAAAACACAATGGCAGAGAGGAAACTACAACAACGCTTAGAAAAATATGGTAGCACATGTATCAACATTGTTACAGAGAAAAACACAATGGCAAAGCAAAACGTCCATGCCACAGAGAAAAACTCAATCGAAAATAAAAACACAATGGCGCAATAAAAACACACCGGCAAAGAGAAAACACATTTGCACGGAATAAAAATAAAATGGCATAGCAAAAAAAGGGAGAAAATATATTGCATAGAGATTAACATATTGGCACAGAAACAAACAGTGACAGAGGAAAACTAAGTAAGAACTTTACATTGAGAGCAACAAGCTGTTTAATTATTGTCAAAGTCCGGCGTTGCATACACACGAGCTTTCCGGATGTAGAGACAACATCTAGGCTGGAAGGCCATTGAATTACTTTCTTGTTATACACGTGTTACACCTGACTAGTGTTCTAAATACGTTCTTACGTCGACCCTAGACCTTCGATAAAAGTTTTTTGTTTACCTTGTCATCGTAGAAAGTTGGAAAACAATACGAATGTGAACATATCTTACCTCATTTTTCAGTGTTATTACATTTGCCAAGAAATGTTTAATGTGATGATTTTATTATTTCTCGTGGTTATATTTTTGAAATAAAACAAAAGATATGTATGTCATTTATAAATCAGGATCAAATATCTGCAATGTAAAGTAAACTATTCAATCACCACGCCGTCGTGTTGACTCTGTAATTAAAATTGTAAAATAATTATTAGTAGATGTTAAAGAAATAGAACATCTCAAATGCCTTTTACTACATTTTATTTACTCGCTTATTGCTCAAACCTGTTTCCACAGCTATTTTATATATCTTACTATACATCACAGGAATAACCTGCAATAGAACGAAAGATTGTCTTTATTACTTTAATGACAAAGAGAGTAATAAAGTGATAGTCAAGATGGTGACGTCCATGCAGAGACATGCATTTTCCCAGTTTTATACCCTTTATTACTTTTATTATTATGTTGATGCTGCTCACTTTCCAGCCAAATCAGCAAAACAGTTATTAGGATTTCTTTCGTATAACCAAAATATTCACTCTGTATCTCGACTTTACTCGCAATGAAATTTCTTAGCAGGATTACAAAATAACAGCTCCCTCTGAGAAAATGAGTAGAGAGAAAAGTATATATATAAAGTGAATATTTATACGAGATAAACGCTTATCACTTTTTTACTGATATGACTACAAAATGAGCAGCTTTTAAAAATAAAACATAAGAAATAGAGGGTACAAAATAGCGAAAAGTATTGTTTCGCGCATACTTCTATCGAATCTTACTTAACCCATTTAAGCCTAGTGGACTCTCACATCCTTCTAAATTGGATCAATTTACTTCCAAAATTAGGGATGTCTAGTATATATATTTTTATATTTAGAATATTTGCTACAGAAATTCCTTTAAGCAAACAGCGCAGACCCTGATGAGAGGCCGCATCATGCGGCGTCTCATCTGGGTCTACGCTGTTTGCCAAGGCCTTTTTCTAGACGCTAGGTATAAATGGGTAAATGGGGCCTTTTCACAGATTTTGGCATAAATTGAAGTTTGTCATTCAATGCTTTATATTGTTTAATGTAAAAATTTTATCTGAAAAAAACCCAGTCAAAACAATAATAACGTTAAAGAAAGAAAAAAGTAACTGGGCTCGAACCACTGCCCCTGGGATAAAAGTCTAGCGCTTAGACCACTCAGCCATCCGTGCTCATACAATGGGTGATGTATTTTATACTTTAAATAAGCAATCCTCGTAGCATCCCAAAATATAACTATACAACAGAAATCTCAAAATTATTAAATCGTTTTGCGTTGCAACGCTTTATAATTTTCAGGTTTTTAAATTGCCAAAAGATGAATATGATGGATATTTTAGAGCATGGTTAATGTTCAGTATTACTGTTTACTCAAAAATATCATAACTTCAACGAACATTTGAAAATCTTAAACATTATTTTAATTTTCTCAATTAACCAAAACGTGAAAAGGCCCATTTGAAGGGAATTTGAAAATTTGAAACATTTTTTTTTAATTTTGTCAATTTATCAAAACGTGAAAAGATGCCTTTAACACGAGACAGAGCTGGGCCGGACGTCTATAATTTGCCCGCGGCAAGTATAACGGCCCGAGGAACTTCAATTTAATTAAATAAAATTACAAGAAGCTGGCTTAGTAACACATTTTAGCGAATGGACATATGAAATGTTTTAAAAATGCTGGAGAGTAACGGAATGAATTAGTCGTGGGTATCCGACGATGGGTCGAGATAGACCGAGTTGTCGTAAGAGATATTCAATATTAACAAAATTTTGGGCCCCACCCCAACCCCTATTGGCCACTATCTTCTCTTACACTATTAGCACTAGAACCTTGAAACTTACACACATGGTAGCTATGAGCATATGTGCGACGGTGCACTATTTGGAATTTTGATCTGACCCCTGGGTCAAAAGTTATTTTATCCCACTTTTACACCGAAATCGGTTTATTAAAGCCCCGTTGATTAAATTTCATCTATAATCAACGGCAAGGCTATAATCAATGGCACGAAATGACGTCATCAACTGCCGAACCGGGACTACTTTTTCCCACGCACCTCGTCGCCTGTATTTGCCAAGTGCATCAATAATAAAAACAATCTCAAATGTTTGTCAATCTTAATGACCTTAAAACAAATAAAAGTAGCAAAAAACCGTGTTTTTTGTCATTTATTTTTATTAAAACCTCTAGTATTATGTAAATTTAACACTATGTTGCAAATAGGTTCTGTTGTTGTTGCTCCCCTTTGAAGAAGTCAGTTCGAGTTGCTCCCCTTTGACTATAGAACACAATCGTCTGCGAAATCGTAAACCCCTCAAAATGTCTGACGAATTTGACAAAGTCAATTTCTCATTAACTTGGGATGAATTAAATAATGAACATGAGCAACAAGCAACTGAAGTGGAATTAACACTAAGCCAGTTCCAGGAACAATATGGGTTTGATCCATCTATTTTGTTCACAAATGAAATTGAATTGACCATTGAGAATGAAACCAGCCCCAGTAGTAACGCACCATCCAGTAGCAATGTCTTCCCCCCAACTTTAGATCTGCATGAGAATAAAGAGTTCTTAGATGTTAACCTCACTGATGTTGGTGATTTCATTGTCCAAAATGAAAATAAAAAGACTGTATCGAAGACCTTGTCTGACATAAACAAATTTAAAAGGTTTCTTATGTCAAAAGCTGAATCAAAAGAAATCCACCACATAGAACCAACTCTTCTTGATGAGTATTTGGCCACTTTCCTGTTGTCCCTTAAAAAGTCAAATGGCACAGATTTTGAACCAAGCTCCCTCCGTGGCATCATTGCAAGTGTTGACAGGTACCTGAAACGACATCGCTATGGATGTTCAGTCATGACAGGGACTGGAGCCCAATTTGCACTCACAAGGGACACCTACAATGCAAAGAAAAAAAGTCTTAAGAAACAGGTAAAATTGAGATGAACGGTTATAACTAAAAGAAATTTGGCAAAAATAACATATTCAACAGAAAACGTATCATTTATGACAAAATTGGGAAAAAATCCCAAGTGTAGTCTGTACGAAACTAATACCCTGTCGACATAAAGTTGCAGTTAATAAATAAAAGTCTAAAAGTCACATTAAAAGTAATACTGTAAGCCTACGAAAGAAAGAATACTTAAAAAATAAATTTAAATAAAAAAATATAGTCGAAAAGTAAAATGAAACAGTATAATAAATATAAATCACCAATTTAGGGTATGGGAAACCGTCCTAGGGAGGCCCATCCGCTGAGTGATACCGACATCGATCTGCTCTGGGAGAAGGGGATCCTTGGCACGGAGTCTCCGAAAGCCTTGTTAAATACAGTCTGGTTGAACAACTGCCTTCATTTTGGCTTGCGAGGTACAACGGAGCAATACAATTTGCGGTAAGAAACATTTTTACACACAACCACACAAAATATGTATCAATTTTTCTCATTATTTTTTCACCCCATTCACTAAGTACATCCGCTTCAACTTAAATGCTGTATTTCATTATTGTTCATATCTGACATTAAATTAAGATTCTTTTATTTTGTTAGGTGGGGAGACGTCCGCCTCCGTGTAGACTCGAATGGTGTCGAGTATCTCGAGTTAAACGAGCGGCAAACGAAAACGCGCACAGGAGAGAACATCGCTGACATAAGAAAAGTGTCTCCCAAGATGTTCGGCACTTCTGGACCAAGAAATCCCGTGTTAATTTACAAGCTGTACTCGAATATGCGTCCATCTGATTTTTCTTCAGATCAGCACCCTTTCTACCTGGCAACACGCACAATTGACACTGCATCCCAGTGGTTCTTGCGTCAACAATTGGGTGTCAACAAGCTGGGTCAGATGCTGAAGGCCATGGCAAAAGACGCCGGCTTTCCCGAGCACAAGAGAATAACCAACCACTCAGTTCGCAAATTCCTGGTCCAAAAACTTCGAAATGCAAACATTCCACCCACTGAAATCATGGCCATAACAGGGCACAAAAATGTCCAGTCCATAACCAATTATTCCACCATATCTTTTGAACAGCAGCAAAAGTGTTCCAACATTCTTGCTCAGTCCAGAAAATGTAACAAACAAACAGCTTCCTCTTGTTCACCTTCATGCACTGAAACTATGGTCGAAATGCAGCCTACACAACCACTGTCTACCGTTGAACAAGTTGATCTTGATTTTCGTCCCACCCAGTCACTTCACCAGCAAATGTCTTTCTCTCGTTCGAACAACTTTGCCTCACAATTCTTTGGTGCCACTTTCCACATTAAAAATTTTAATGTGAATAATTAAATAAAATCCAAGTTGTTATTGTTATTTCGTCACGAAATAACCACATATTACAACAAAGAAGCAAATGTTTTGCACCTCGTGTTCTAGTTGATAGTTTGAACATCGAAAGTGAATTGTGTGTGGTGTTAGGCTACGTTGTATACAAATGTAGTTCCTTGTATTTAACAACTAAATGTTATATTAATGTTATAAAACTTTTAGATTTGCAATTCAATATGAATAAAATTGTTATTAGTAACGCACGATTCTTTGTCACAGAACGATATTCTGATTATTTTAAATGATAATTTGATCAGCGGTTATTTTTGGAACGCGGAGTAATACACTGATCATGGTTACACTACAGTCATTATCAAAGTACGACAAACACTCATAAAACTAATTTTGTTAAAATAAAAAGGTTTACTGAATAAAAAAGTGGGATAAATAGAATAATAGGTTAGTGTTGATTATAGATCAGGTTTATCATGCTCGGCACGAAAACGAAAAAGCACTCGCCAAGGCTCGTGCTTTTTGTTTTCTAAGCCTCGCATGATAAACCTGATCTATAATCAACACTAACCTATTATTCTCTATATCATGTGCGTCGCATGGTGTTAGTAAAATGAGTGAAAATGTTCTCATTTTACCCCATTTTACCCCCATAACTTTTGACCCATGTGTGTAAGTTTCAAGGTCCTAGTGCTAATAGTGTAGGAGGAGATAGTGTCCAGGACACAGAACGCGGATACCAATGCAATATCCCCACGCTTTTAAAAGCGTGGGGGTTATAATTAAAACAAATCATCATCATCATCATCATCATCATATTGCTTTCCATAAATATATCAAATTCTAACACGGCACGCGACTTGTTTTATATAGACAAACAACGAAATCAAGTGTTGGTTATTCTGCAATAAATTATGGGCGGAGCTTAATGTTTCAAAAATAGTTCCGAATAAATAAAGAAAATATTGCAGTAAAATGCACGTGCTAAAACCCGCTCTAAAAGAAATGTAATCAATGTAGCATAAATATTAATTTAATGAAACAGCAAATTGTATATTTGGTGATAAGTGGCATAACACGCCTGCAAAGAATGTTATTTGTTAAGAAACGTAATTAAGAAAACATTTATAGCATTTCATCTTTTCAGTACCATCAATAAACGTGACGTTAATAAGTTTCTACGGTTGTTGGTCTCAATAAATGGTTTTCTCCGCAGTTTTCATAAATCTATGATAAAAATGCTTATACAAGTAATGTTTCAGAATTCGGTATAATAAACAATTATATCATTGTCAATGCTATGCATACAGCCAGAACATGCATTGCATTACTTCAAGGTGAATTGTATTAGCATGCGGACTCTCATTTATATTCACATCATTTAACATTATTTTTCTATACTCCGGTCATCGACCGTTTACCTTAATCATTAAAACATCACTGCGTGTACAATTAATACCGAATATGTTTGTAGTTTCCGCTTCAAACCTATCGGTAATCTCCTAATGCGTTATTAGTATAATTGTTGTGTTTAATTGAGCTTTGTTATGAGAAAACTGGGCTTAAGGCATGTGCGTAAAGTGTCATCCCAGATTAGCCTGTGCAGTCCGCACAGGCTAATCAGGGACGACACTTTCCGCCGAAACATGATTCTCGGTAAGGAGGGACTTCCTTGAAACTAAAAATACCATAAAAGCGGATAGTGTCGTACCTGATTAGCCTGTGCGGACTGCACAGGCTAATCTGGGATGACACTTTACGCACATGCATTAAGCCCAGTTTTCTCAGAACACGACTCAATTATATCCAGTTTTGACAATCAGTTAAGGTTTACGGTCCAGATACAACTGCAAGAGCTTTGTTGTGAGAGAACAGGCTACAACCTTCCTGCCACGCATTTCAAATTTACACCTCAATGGCGAGCGAAATGACAGAACGAATATTTTTGAAAACACGGTGCTACTTTATGCCACAATACATTGTTGTTTTGATTGGGCCCTTGGTAGCTCACCGTTCAATTATTATTGCACATGTTAATAAAGAATAAATATTGCATGGTAAAAACACATTATAAATATGACATTATCATGTTTCCGGAGTATTTCAGGTTTCTGTCAATAATTTAGAAGTGAATGTTTTGATTATGATTTGCAGAAATAACGTAATGAAATTGTTGTTATCCGACAATGATTAAAGTTTTGGCAGCGTTTTTCGTTGTTTTTTTTTCATTTTTGTGTAATCATGAATTCTGTTTCCATAAACACTAAGAACATATACTGGAAAAAACGCTTGGCTGAGTTAAGATTCTGCAAAAATCCTTTTGATATCGTGTTGGTGCTTTATTCATATATTTTTTTGTTTCTTGCAATTGGTGGTTTATATTTTAAAACAAAAATTCGACAAAATACAAAAACGTAGGATAAGCTAATTTATGTTTGTTTTATTATAATGGTAAAGCAATGATATCTGTTATTAAATATCTGCCATATGACCCGATGGTTGGCCAGTTAATACACATGAACAAGAATAGACAACTAAAAATGTTCAACTTGCGCTTAAAAATTCGTTTCAGAAGGCCGGACAGAAGCACTGCATGGTGCCTAAAAGCGACAAAAAGATGATGGGTTTAAACCCCACTCCGTTAGCGTTATTAGATCTGCCAAGCGATATAGAATACTGGATGTACCAAGAAAATGGCTCAAGTGTGTCTCTAGTATACGTATCTACTTCATTTGCAATCTACAAACAAAACACACCAAGAAAGGCTCGATTGGTCATTGTTGGCTCGGGTACTACTTGATGCACGTCGGTACTCTTAAGTACACTTTAATGTACCCCGAGTACGGAAAATATACTATAACGTACCCGATCAATTTAAACTGTACCCGAGTTTTATTCCCGTCAAAAATCAGATGTCGTAAAACGCGCTAAGAAATACGAAACCATATTCTCTTTAAACAAAATCTGCCTCAACCTACTCTTTTTGAGTAGCAGTTTCGATTATATAAAGAGGACATTTTACAGAAAATTGACATAAATATAAACATAATTAATTTAAAAAATATGTCAACATGTCAAATATTAGAAACACCTTGTAACGGATTTGGAAGCCTCGTCTATGGTGCAATCGTGAGGCCACATTTGAATATACATGTAATTCAAGTGCGGTTAAAAGTAGGTCACCAGGTCAAATTCTTGCAAGCACTGTACACTCTATTATTGTATTTTAATATTGATGGAACTTGGTACGAATGTTTATATTGAACATATTTAGGCCGAGTTCGAGTTAAAGTTAAATGTTAAAAAAGGATTGCTAACACTCTACAAGCAACATATAACAATCAATCTTAAGGATTGGCCCGAATGTTGATCTGTACATAGTCTAGAACGATTTTAAATATTGTTCAAGTGGGGTTGAAACTCGCTCCCCAAATAAAATCTTACAAAACCAACGTTACCACGGTAGAAACCTCATTGGTGAGTCGGATTTATCATGACCATTTATCAGCAAGGTGTAAAAGTGGTTAAATGGAGTCGAAAAGGTGACTGGGTAAAATCTTATTGGTGCAATGTGCGTATTTTTAAGGAAAAACAAATACATAGTGTTGCTTAAAATTTTATTTGCAAAAATAGCGAAATGTCTGCACATATAATAAAATAATTTGTTCGTGTATTATTTGTACATTAAATGTACACAAACATACAAACATAAAAACATAAATATTTACAGCATTAACAACACAAGCTCGGCAGTTTCTGAGATACCAACTCTCGAATGCTAATATTATATTTTTATATGTATATTTTCAATCCATTCAACACCCGTTCTGCTTACATTCATGCTCTTTCAGGTGTGAACCCAGTCTGTTAACAAACATGTTCATTTTTAATCAGCATATTACCCCTGTTTCCATAGAGACATACTTGAAACAGTTGGCATTTGTTCCCAAAGAGACATATTTGAACAGTTGGCACTTGTTCCCATAGAGACATACTTTAAACAGTAGGTATCTGTTCCCATAGAGACATACGTTGAACAATTGGCACTGTTCCCATAGAGACCTATGTTGAACAGTTGGCATCTGTTCCAAACGAGACATACTTTGAACAGTTGGCATCTCTTCCCATAGACATACATGTACTTTGAACAGTTGGCATCAGTTCCCATAGAGACATACTTTAAACAGTTGGCATCTGTTCCCATAAAGACATACTTTCAATAGTTGGCATCTGTTTCCATAAAGACATACGTTGAACAGTTGGAATCTGTTTCCATAAAGACATACTTTAAACAGTTGGCATCTGTTCCCATAGAGACCTACGTTGACCAATTAGTATATGTTCCCATAAAGACATACTTTGAACAGTTGGCATCTGTTGCCATAGAGACATACTTTGAACGGTTGGCATCTGTTCCCATAAAGACATACTTTGAACAGTTGGCATCTGTTCCCATAGAGACATACTTTGAACAGTTGGCATCTGTTCCCATAAAGACATACTTATGAACAGTTGGCATCTGTTCCCATAGAGACATTCTTTGAACAGTTGGCTTCTGTTTAAATAGAGGCATACTTTGAACAGTTGGCATCTGTTCCCATAGAGACATACTTTGAAGAGTTGGCATATGTTCCCATAGAGACATACTTTAAACAGTTGGCGTATGTTCCCATAGAGACATACTTTGAAGAATTGGCATATGTTCCCATAGAGACATACTTTGAACAGTTGGTATCTGTTCCCATAGAGACCTACGTTCAACAGTTGGTATCTGTTCCTATAGAGACATACTTTTAACAGTCAGTTGGCATATGTTCCCATAGAGACATACTTGGAGCAGTTGGTATCTTTTCACATAGAGACCTACGTTGAACAGTTGGTATCTGTTCCCATAAAGACATACTTTGAACAGTTGGCATCTGTTCCCATTGAGACATACTTTGAAGAGTTGGCATATGTTCCCGTAGAGACATACTTTTAACAGTTGACATCTGTTCCCATAAAGACATACTTTGGACAGTTGGCATCTGTTCCCATAGAGACATACTTTGAACAGTTGGCATTTGTTCCCATAAAGACATACTTTGAACAGTTGGCATCTGTTCCCATAGAGACATACTTTGAACAGTTGGCATCTGTTCCCATAGAGACATACTTTGAACAGTTGGCTTCTGTTCCCATAGAGACATACTTTGAACAGTTGGCATCTGTTCCCATAGAGACATACTTTGAACAGTTGGCTTCTGTTTAAATAGAGGCATACTTTGAACAGTTGGCATCTGTTCCCCTAGAGAAATACTTTAAACAGTTGGCCTATGTTCCCATAGAGACATACTTTGAATAATTGGCATATGTTCCCATAGAGACATACTTTGAACAGTTGGTATCTGTTCCCATAGAGACCTACGTTCAACAGTTGGTATCTGTTCCTATAGAGACATACTTTGAACAGATGGCATATGTTCCCATAGAGACATACTTGGAGCAGTTGGTATTTGTTCTCATAGAGACCTACGTTAAACAGTTGGTATCTGTTCCCATAAAGACATACTTTGAGCAGTTGGCATATGTTCCCATAGAGACATACTTTAAACAGTTGGCATCTGTTCCCATAGAGACATACTTTGAAGAGTATGCATCTGTTCCCATAGAGACATACTTTGAACAATTGGTATCTGTTCCCATAGAGACATACCTTGAACAGTTGGCATATGTTCCCATTGAGACAAACGTTGAACAATTGATATATGTTCCCATAGAGACATACGTTGAACAGTTGGCATATGTTCTCATTGAGACATACGTTGAACAGTTGGCATATGTTCCCATAGAGACATACGTTGAACAATTGGCATCTGTTTCTGTAGAGACATACTTTTAACAGTTGACTTCTGTTCCCATAGAGACATACTTTGGACAGTTGGCATCTGTTTCCATAGAGACATACCTTGAACAGTTGGCATCTGTTTAAAAAGAGGCATACCTGGAACAGTTGGTATCGGTCCCCATAGATACATACTTTGAACAGTTGGCAGCTGTTCCCATAGAGACAAACTTTGAACAGTTGGTATCTGTTCCCATAGAGAAATACTTTGAACAGTTGGCATCTGTTCCCGTAAAGACATACTTTAAACAGTTGGCATCTGTTCCCATAAAGACATACTTTGAACAGTTGGCATCTGTTCCCATAAAGACATACTTTAAACAGTTGGCATCTGTTCCCATAGAGACATACTTTGAACAGTTAGCATCTGTTCCCATAAAGATATACTTTGAACAGTTGGCATCTGTTTCCATAGGGACATACTTTGAACAGTTGGTATCTGTTCCCATAGAGACATACTTTGAACAGTTGACATCTGTTCTCATAGAGACATACTTTGAACAGTTGGTATATGTTCCCATAGAGACATACCTTGAACAGTTAGCATCTGTTCCCATAGAGACATACTTTGTACAGTTGGCATACATGTATACACCTTTCAAATGCATACGTTAATATTTTGTTCGCTTACAATGTACATACCTCTCATACAAATAGTTATTCTTTATAGAATATTCTTTGCAAAATTGTGAAATAGCAGCAGATTAATAACGTATTGAATCCACAACGTAAACATATTTACAAATTGAAACGTCACATGAATTTCACTTAAAAATGACAAATCACACAATCAAACAATAAACGACCCAACAAAACCAACTATTAAAGTTGAGCTACACTTAGGGTATTAAACAATTATTTATAGAATATTTCACAAACTCTGTCAATAATTCAACTGTTATTTTGTAATAAATATATATATAAGAATCGACATGTCAAACCACATGTACTTTTTTATAACAGAACAAGCCTTTTCAATATTTTACTTGAAAAAGTTTAATATTCACAAAATACCACTTACACAAAACACTACCCCATCTTCGTAAACAAAGATTGACACACTAGAAGTAATAAATATGTACACGCATTTAAACAATAAAGGAAACACCATTTCATGGAAGTACTCAAGAAACACTTGTAAGCAAAACTACACGTCATAAAAAATACGTATATTTGAAAGCCAGAGATGATAATACTTAAGATCTTTGATCATCATGATTAAACAACTTGTTATATTTCAAAGCAAGAGATGAAAATACATAAAGCATTTTATTCTTTCTTTCATTTTAACATTATGATATGCTGGTTTTTTCTGGGAATGTGTTTGAATATGCATTGTAAAATCATAGTCTTTGATTATGCCCGTAATTTTATCATTATTTAAATATCGAAATCCGAACTGTTGACCAATATATTGCGTTATGAACATGTTGAACGCAAAGTTCATGATGAAAATTAAACACGGCGTTAAAATACACAGAATTATTACATCAAAATGGAGCAGGGTAAAACATACATCAAAATGGAGCCGGGTAAAACATACATCAAAATGGAGCCGGGTAAAACATACATCAAAATGGAGCCGGGTAAAACATTAAAAATCGCATGTTGTGCCATTTTTAACTTAAAAAGCTAACACATTATTTACATGATAAAAATAATTTCAGAATAAAAAGCAACATAAAACTAAAAAAAACACATAATTAAACCAGAATGGAAAACTGTGTGGCATGCTTTAGCAATATGCGGAAAATAATCATAGCGTAGAAAAGAAATATATTTTAAGCATTCACTGCAGACACATTTAAAAAATGTCCAACAAGCAAACACACATTTTTTGTATGTTTCTACATAATAAGAAAAAGTGGTCAATACGTGTGTGTGTGAATGTCAGAGTTTATTTACAGGTCTCGCTGCGTCTTCACGACAGCCTTATGTGCGGACCTGCCCTTGTGACCTGTCAGGGGTAGTCAATACGTGAATGTTTACAAAGTGTTACATCGATAAATTGAATTTAAGTAATACAAAACTCATCTGCATTAAGTGGATACAAACAACACCAACTAAAGATTTTGATTGGATTAACACACCGGGGTAATCATAGGCAGTAAAATCTGTGGAGCCTCGATCTCATATAACGGAATTTCATGCACGCGCTTTAAGTGTTCTCTCAGGTTAGCCCGTGCAGTCCGCATAGGCTTTTCAGGGACGACACTTTCCGCGTAAAATTGATTTTTGAAAAAAAAAAAAATTCCTTTAAACGAAAATTTCTATTAAAGTAAAGAGGAAAGTGTCGTCCATGATTAGCCAATTTGGACTGCAAAGGGTATTCTGAACGATATATACGCAAATGCATACAACCCTGATTCATTTAGCGAGTATCATTTATATGAATGATTACACATGCAAACAATCATTAAATGTCTAACATATCTTTTCGAAACGGCACGCATTTAAAGACATGCCAAACTCGTTTTGGATGACGCTTAGTGAATCAAATGTTTATTAAATTTAACAAAGAGTTAAGAGGAAAGACTTGCATTTATGTACTGGTTCCGCGAGTGGATTATACATAAACACATATATTTAAGCTTTAATAAATGCATACAAAGGACAAATAATTGCTTACACTAATACAAACTCTACATATTGTGTCAATGCTGTACCAACAGTTTTGAAATGTATTCACTGTAAAACTCTGCTTTTGATACGGTTTTCGTCAAACCGTGAAAACCGTATTGCCAATAAAACGATTTTCGTCAAACGAATGCCAACAAAACATAATACATACTTAAATAAACATTTCAGAAGAAAGACACACTCTGGTGCAATATTCATGAAGCTGTCAACAAATGTATCATTATCAAGAAATCTGGAAGCATTCAAAATTAACAGTCCACCAATAAGTAACAATTGAAATAATTACATGAAGATGAGCATGTTATCCGATAGGAATTCCAACGATAAACACATGCGTTTTCTTGAATAAAGTATTGCACGTTCTTTAAAAAAAATCGCACTTGTTTGCAAGCATTTTAGAATAAACTGTTGATACGTTTTGATCATCTGGCCATGTAACATTAACTTTATTCAGAACAATCTTTCAGCTTGAGGACAGTCTCGTTCCAACTTAAATATGAAATTTGTGTGTTAAAACACTCACCCGTGCAATTTTAAAGTATTTTAATTGCAACGCTTTAATAGCAAATGCAAAAAAACTGTATTGCCTCACAGGTTTTATTTTAATTTCAAATTTACAATTTTCAATTTATTTAAACAGCATGGTGAACAACGCCAAAGCGAATGCTTTCTACTAGAAATCCTAAACTGTCAAGTAGAATCCATCTTAGACGTTTAATGAATACGATCCATGGCCCTTTGAACCACATGTCTCGCTCTACCAGACCTGACACTTGAGGGAAGGGTTGTAGCGTGACGTATAAGGGCACTTGAACACGTCTTGGAATGCGAGATTATTTGATAAGGCACCTTCGATCCTGCGGAGAAATTAAAAAAAATTTATTTTAATGAGCCTCGCTCTGTGAAAAAGGGACTAAATGTACGTAAAGTATCGTCCCCGATAAGCATCTGCAGTATTCACTGGCTTATCAGGGACGACACTTTCCGCCAAATATTGTTTTCGCTAGGGAGAGATTTCATTTGAACGAACAATTCGAACAAAGCAGACAGCGTTGTCCCTGATTAGCCTGTCCGGACTTCACAATCACATCTGGGTTGACACTTTACGCACATGCATATACATCTCCGGTTTTCCAAAGCTAGCCTCCAATGTTAGTTGTAAAATATACTATTTTTCCCTTGGCAGCTTTATCAGTTTATGTAACCACACTTTATTAAGGTCCAAAGCGCTAATGAAGTATGGTATACTTTTTCAATTAATCGTATTTGTATATTTTTTATCTCCAATATAATGAACAAAATGTTAGTTCTGATAACGGATATTCAGTACCATTCTGTCATGCTGTCATGTTAATGAATTTGATAAAACAAATTGTAATGGCCTGCGTGGACGAACAAAACATGATGTACATTAATTATAATTTCGTTGTCATTCAAATATAGAACGATAAAATAGTGCGACAGTGGGTCAATCATTATTAAATCAGATTGTCAATTACTTACTGAACATGCGATCATGTAAATGGTCGTATCTAAAGTTATATTTGCATTGTGTCACTATAAATGACCGTGGCGTAGTGGATATGGTGTCCGCCCAGCGACCGGAAGGTCATGGATTCGACCCCCACGGTGGGAGCATTCTTTAGATTTCCCCCAAAGACATCAATTAGTGGTTCTACCCAGGAAACGTACTCGAGCGCATTTCAATAAGCCTAAGCATTTGATGCAGCCGGAAAACATAAATAGGTCTAAACTATAATTTACACTAAGATATACAACTCTTTTGTTATTACCTGAACGGACCAGGGCTGTGGTGATCACGTGCAAGGAAATCTGTTATACCGGACTCCTTCCATTTTGAGCAATATAACTGAAAAAAAGAAGAAAAACAACACATATATTTCTTAATGCAAAATACACTTCACTACCAGATTTGCATTGTAATAGCATAACGTTTAATGAAAACAAAAAGCTGAAGGTTTAAGTTAAGGCATGGAGTACGCAAATATATTCGAATACGTTTCGAAAATTTACACTCGAGCCACCTGTCTGTGAGTCAACAGATGTTTGTCCAAGTATAAGTAGTACATTGTCAGGATTACGCAATGATGTAATTAAATGTGTGCTTTTAGTAACCAAATATGTAAAGCAACAAGAAATTGTGTTGAATTCATATCCCCCGCCAAGGAAATTGTGTTCATGAATGGGTGCATATCCATTGATTATAGTAATAACCAATAATGCAGTGTATGCTACTTGTTTTTATGAATTTCAATTATCCTTATTGATAGCTATACACCCAGGAAGTTTTATCTGAGATATAGCCTTGACAAGTTACATCACAAAAAACAACAATAGGGCAATAACTCTAGGTAAAGAAAGTGCAGGGTTATGGTTATTGTGCATGACACTTCTTCCCATTGATTTCTACACATCCGTGAAGTTTCATGTTGAAGTGTTATATCATATTTGAGATATAGCCCTGACAAGTCCCATCATACAATAACATCAAAGGGCAATAACTATTATTTAAGAAAGTGAAGGTTTTGGTTTTTAAACATGGCACTTTTCCTCATTAATATAAATACACCCATTAAGTTTCATGTTGAAGTCTTGCATGGTGTCTGTTATTTAGCCATGAAAAGTAACATCATTCAAAACAAACAAACAAAGGACATTTACTCTCATTAAAGAAAGTGTAGGGATATGGTTCTTGTGCACGGCATTTCTCCTTATTGATATCTATACACCTTTAAAGATTCATGTTGATATCTTATATAGTTTCTAAGATCAAGCCCTAAAAAGTTTTTTACAGAGGGACGGACGGACTGACGGACGGACGGAAAACGGCAATTCTATATTCCCCCGCCTTTGGCGGGGGATAACGCATGTCAATATAATCAATGGTTGAGATGTCGCAATAGGTCATTTACAAAGTCTGTATCACAACGTATATACCGTAGTATTCTTTTGTGATTTGAACATGGTAGTTTATATTAAATCCGAGTTGACAAGGCTTGAGACATTTTATAAATTTGTCCCTAAATTAGGACTGTGCAAGCTGACCTGAGCAAAGCTGATGTAGAAGATCTGTCTATTGTCGAGCTGCAGGCCCGCCAGGGGGAGCTCCTCCCCTTGCTCCTTCATCCAGAGCTCGAACGCCTGCAATCATCATCATCATCATCATCATCATCATCATCATCATCATCATCATCATCATCATCATCATCATCATCATCACCATCATCACCATCATCACCATCATCATCATCATCATCATCATCATCATCATCATCATCATCATCATCATCATCATCATCATCACCACCACCATCATCATCATCACCACCACCACCACCACCATCATCATCATCATCATCATCATCACCATCATCATCATCAACATCATCATCATCAACAAATAACAAATCACCATATCATTTTCATCTTCATCGTCGTCATTGATGATATCGTGAAAATTTCACAAGTATTTTTACAATGGACATCGTCGAAAATGCAAATGCACATTTGTTACACTTGAGTACGTCCATAATTTGTTTACCAAACATAATTGTGATCCAAACAGTCCATGTACAACCAACGTATGAGCTTCGTCCTGGGAAAACTGAGCTTGATGAATTTGCGTCAAGTGTCGTCCCAGATAAGCCTGTGTAGTCCGTACAGGACACTAAGGGACGACACTTTCCGCCTAGAGAGAATTTTCGTTTCGAAGAGACTTTCTTTCAACGTAATTATTCGTGAAGGCGGAAAGTTTCGTCGCTGATTGGCATCTGCGGACTGCCCAGGCTAATTAAGGACGACATTTCCGCAGATGCATTAAGCTCCCTTCTCCCAGATCGAGGCTCATATGTATACAGTGCCCTCACCACGTGAGCAGCTCTCAAACCGCCGTTGTCGGCGATGTTCTCTTCTAGTGTCTGTTCACCGTTCACCTGCAATGCAAATGAAACAAGAGTGCCGATTTGTAAAACTATTTTCAAGGTTGGGTTGCATTGACCCTAAGTTAGAGAGCGGACAGCATATATTTATCATTTTTTTGTTAAATTTTAGGTCTTTAATTCAGAAGCGCAGCATGTAATCTGGCTTGTTATCTAGCTTGGTCGAGATTAAATGGCAACACTTAATATCACAACGTTTGATGACAATCTGATTTAAACCATCTCATTTTGAGCGGACACGGTTAATATGAAGGGTGCAGGGTAACGTGAATTTATGGGGTTCACAAATGGATATTAATGGATGTAAACACACCGGTAAGTGGTACTTTTTTTTTCAAATAACGCTTTCAAACAATTTTTCTGAAGAATTCCAACTAGCGCATAAAAGATAGTTATTTTATGCGGTTTATGGCAATGTGAAAACATCGGAACTACTTTATTAAATAAGCCTGTGTTCTTGGCAAAAATTCGATGTGTAATGAATTCATATACACGGCTGTGCTGCATTCAACGTGAACATTTGGCACCAATTTCAGGCGTATTCAACAATGTACATATAATCTTAAATCTTAAGATATCGGCACAAACTGCAAGAAAAACCATGCTCTAGAGACTTTTGCAAACATATTTCAATATTTTGAGATATTTGCAAAAAAAGTTCGTAACGGTTGTTTTCATTCTGTCCAACCCGTGTTATTAACCCATGTGAACCCCGTTGATCATGCACCCTGATATGGCAACTTTTTGGAAATTCAAGGGCCAATTATTCAAAAGTTCTTCTGGCAATCTTGCTGGTTAACGAACTTGGCCAATATATTATTCCCTAAAACACTGTTACATTCCACATGATGATTCGAATGAAAGTATTTGAAATAAAGAGTAGACATTATCCTGAACGCCGTCAGCCCGTCCAACCGAACGGCACAAAAACTACAGAGTTGTAAACAGTATTAAACATGCCAGTTGAAGGTGAGTTTTTAAAATAAAATATCGGGTTACTGACATACTCAGGCTCAAGCTTTCGTTTATAACTAGTAATTTCTACGCACGAGAAATCCAAATTGTTGTCCTATTGGGACAACAATTATTAAAGAGGCCAATAAATAAGGAATATTTTTAGTTGCTAAATGAACGCTACAAAGCAGTGTCCCTTAGCCGGGCTTACCGTCATGTTGTGCACTTTGAAGTGGTCGTACTGGTCCTTCATACAGACGGTGGTTTCCTTGAACATGTCCGCCGTGATAGGGTCCCACCAGTCTCGGAGTTCACCCTGGCCGTCGTACTGGCGACCTGAAGAGACACGAAGATGCCGTCTTTATTTACCAAAGAACATAAGATACATTAAAGTTAGTTTAAACCTGTTTATTTAAGCTCGAAATCCTAAGGATTATTGACACGCTCTCGAGTCTGTTTTCATGGGTAGACTCGGTATGGAGTGCCTTTGGGGCAGATCTTAAGATCGCCCCCAACAGTGGGGATCGAACTCGTGACCTCCCGATCGCTAGAAGGAAATCATATCCACTACGCCATGGCGAAATAAATAATAACAGTTAAAATAGAGGGTATATGAATCATACCACAATATTATAAATTAATTCAATTACTGAACTCCAGTTATCATTCTTGTTGGTACAAAAATGTATGCTTCATCTAAATAATGTATCGTTATTTAAGTTTGTCGTACAATATTTAGTAAAACGGGCTCCAGGTACCCACGAACATAACTTCGCAACCGTACAAACACGTTAAGGCATACATACCTTGCACCAATTTATTTGAGAACAACCGTTCTTGAGGTGTTTGAATAAAATAAGGGTATGCGAAATAGTTTAAGCTTGGTACATGTTTGTTTGTTATTGAAAATAACGTAACTGGTTAATGACAATACAGTTCTACATGCGTGTATTAACAATGTTCTTCTTGCATTCGACTATTACTATGGGCCGCGTTCTGGCAAATCTGGTCTTAATGCATGTACATAAAGTGTCATCCAATATTAGCCTGTACAGTCCGCAAAGGCTGATCAGGGACGACACTTTACATTTGATGGAAAGCATAGGTTTATATGGGACGACGCGTTACACAAATGCATCAAACCCAGATTTCTCAGAACCAGGCCCATATTAATACACGGTAAGCTTGTCTGCTCTCACCTTGTACATCAAACGCGTGCGTGATCTCGTGGCCTATCAGGGATCCGATTGCTCCAAAATTTAAGGCACTAAAACGACGTTTGAAATATATATATTGAAACAAGTAATCATCATTGCATTTTAATCTAAAATATAAAACTTAGGCGGCCTAGCAATCCAATTTAAGCACATTATCCTACTGTTTTCGTATGAATGACATAAAAAACGTCAATAATTAAGACCCTATGCGATATACATGTGGTTTCTTTTCTTTTCGTCATCGAAACATTTTGTCTAATTATCAAAATAATGGTTATGGAAAACGTGACCTAATACAACAAAATTAATTTAGCCTCGCTCTGGGAAAACGGCGATCCATGCACGTGTGTACAGTGTGGTCCCATATTAGCCTGTGCAGTCCACACTGGCTAATAAGGTACAGCACTTTCCGTTTGTTTGTTTTTTGTTAAAGGAAAGTATTTTCTTAGCAAAAATCGAGTCTAGGCGTATCTGCCCTGATTAGCCTGTGCGGACTGCGCATGCTGATCTGGGACGACACTTTACACACGTGCGTTTAGGCCCATTTTTTCAGAACGAGACTCATGTAATATATAAAATCAGATGTACCTGGGCCCATCGTGGCTGTATATGGGCAGGTGAAAGAGCGCTATGGGGAAGATGATGTCGTTCCTTACCGGGGAGTAGTCCGACTCCACCGTCACCGGTGGGTTTATCCAGCTACAGACAGACGGACAAACACGGTCACGTTTATGGAAATAGTGTAAGGTTGAGAACGTAATTAAAGTTGATGGAAACGCTGTAAAGCTGAGCCCTAAATTTTAGTTAATGGAATGGTATAAGGTTGAGAACTTAATTTAAGTTATAAAAATGGTGTAATGAAGAGAACTTAATTTAAGTTGATGGAAATGATGTAAGGTTGAGAACTTAATTTAAGTTGATTGAAGTGGCGTTAGGTTTAGACCTTAATTTGAGGGAAATACTGTGCGGTTGAGAACTCAATTTAAGTTGATGGAAATGGTGTAAGGTTGAGTACTTAATTTAAGTTATGGAAATGGTGCAAGGTTGAGGACTGAATTTAAGTTGATGAAAATGCTGTAAGGTTGAGCACTTAATTTAAGTTGATGGAAATGGTGTAAGGTTGAGAACTTAATTTATTTTATGGAAATGGTGTAAGGTAGAGAACTTAATTTAAGTTATGGATATGGTGTAAGGTTGAGAACTTAATTAGAGTTGATGGAAATGCTGTAAGGTTGAGAACCAAATTTCAGTTGATGGAAATGCTGTAAGGTTGATAACTTAATTTAATTTGATGGAAATGCTGTAAGGTTGAGCACTTAACTTAAGTTGATGGAAATGATTTAAGGTTGAGGAACTTAACTTAAGTTGATGGAAATGCTGTAAGGTTGAGCACTTAATTTAAGTTGATGGACATGGTGTAAGGTAGATATCTAAATTTAAATTGATGCAAATGGTGTAATTGATTGCGCGGTTAGCCAAAGCACGCTGGTGCATACAATTATTTTATTTATTTTTAAATTTCCTTACTAAGAAAAACGATGTCCTATACCGATCACTTTTTTTTATTATTTAGCTTATGCTTTAATTCCAATGTTTTTATAACCTTTTCATATTTAAACATTTTACATATACAATAACGTCACATTAATATCGATACTAATTTAAGCATCATAACAGAACAGAACAGAATAGTTTATTTTTGACTTAAGCATGTGAAGCTCATCGTCATTAACATACATATAAATAACAGCATGCGTTGAAGTACACACAAAAACACACATAATTTTATAGAATAAATAATCTAAATAAACACGAAATAAACATAGTTCGTGAACATATTTCGTGAGAATGGTACATGGATGGGTTTAATACACAGTGGTCACACAATGTTATGCATATAGGTTTACAAATATAGGTATAATTACATATTTCTGACCTTATTTTTTTGTAAAAATGTATTTCTATTTAACACTACATATATATGACATTTTCTCTTATTTTAAAGCATGTTAAACAATACATGGCTAGCTTTCTTAATACAGTTTTGTTTGAGCTATTAAGTAGTTTAATAAACTTGAACATATTTGGCCGGATTCTATAATATTTCGGAATTAATGCATTCCTAACATCATTATAATAAGGACATTTAAGAACAAAGTGAAATTCATCCTCGATGTCATTAAGGTTACATAATATACATTTGCGTTGATCTCTGTCAATATTCTGGTGTCTGCCCGTTTCTATGGATAATTTGTGAGAGGACAAACGTAATTTTGCAATAATGTTCCTATGTTTTTTGTTGTCAACAATATCAAGATACGATGATCTTTCTGAAGATTTCTGTCCCAGATGTTCAGCACAGGAGTTGTTGATGATATTTTCTTATAAATTGAGAATTTGATAAAATTCTGCAAATAGTATAAATATAAGTAACACTTTGGCCAATTAACTCTTAACAGCATTTAATATCAAGGTTTGCAGCTGAATATTCGAGTGAATAAGTAAAATAGTCAGATTTCCGGGTATTTTTCGTTGAATTCAACAGGTTGATTTCTCTCTATCTTCTTTTGACACTAGAAAATAATTATATTGCTGGATCGGAAATTTAACTTAATAATTTAATTTGTTACCCATCTGTTAGGACTTATTATATATTTATAAAGTGTACCTGTTAGTTCTGTCGAAGGGCTGATTTAGGGACATCACCATGTTTTTGATGGTAAACCTGCGCCAACTCAGCAAATTACTAAACCAGTCTTTCTCTACGAGCATCTGCAACACATACATTGAAATAAGAGCCGCGAAATAAGAAAATGGGTCTTATACCATATGCGCCAGCGTAGCTCCATACCGGATTTCGCATCCGCGCATTCTGGTAAGAAGCAACCATGTCCGCAATGAAGTCACGCAAGGTTTCTAACCAGACTGCAAAAATGCACAGGCGTGCATGCAGCTTCGCTGGCCGCATATGGCATAAAACCAATTTACGTAAAATGCGGTTCATAGAATAAAGTTAACTGGATACTTGGAAACGTAGAATGAAAGGCGCATGCATATCATATCATCATATATTCATCATCATAATTATGTACACTTAATTTAGAATTATAATAATTGGCCCTTAATGCGATCCGAAACCGCCAGTATTTATGTTTGTTTCGATGTGAAATAAAGGGCTTCAATTTACCTCCTTGTAAAACTCATTGAGGAAAGTGGTGTTCAGGATGAAGGACGGGTAGCTCACTTTGTCTATTATCTCGTTCAGCTGAAATAGAAATTGCAAACATATATCAACCTTTTGTTCTTTATGACTGTAAGTTGCTTTAACCATTTTCTTAAAACTTTATTTAAAATTACATCACACATTTACTATTATCAGCCTTTTAAGATTTTTTTACGAAAAAATACATGACAGTGAACAAAAGACATTACAACTACGTAATACATACGTAAATTCAAAGTGCAATCGTGATGTTCAAAATATAACAAAAAAAATAAAATGTAAATAATAAGTATGCGAAATAACTTAAACTAGATCCGTTTAATATAAATGCGTCAATTTATGGCATTTGAGATGGATTCGTTAACTGCAGTTTGTACTACAATATAAGTATACGACATTCCTTTATTTGTTCGGATACCTTTTTTTCCGCGTTTGCTTTCGTGACTGGGTCCATCCAGATCTTACGTAACAAATAGTCCCTGAATGCTCGCTTGACGTATTCCACGAGGCCTTTTATCTGCAAAATCAACGTTACGTCGTTCGTAGCGTAAAGTTGCTTACGTCATTTTAAAGGGGAGATTTGACAAAGCTTCTTAAGATTCAGCTTATTGTATGTTAAATGATTGAAAAAAGAACAGATAATTATATACAAGCGTAACTAAAGGTAAATCTATACAAACTTGCGAAAAATAATCATAGTGCGTGAAAGCATTTCGATTTATATGCGTGTTAAATTATGTTAGTTAAATTGAAATAAAAGCAAGATATGTACCACAAACACAATCATTAACAAGATAAAGAAAAGCTATATAACACCGTATTCAATCAAGATTCACATTTGAGACCATTTTCTCAAAACTAATTCTACTAAAAAGGCAAACAGCTTATGATAAAGGCTGCAACACATTGATCATTCGTTCGGATTGTAGCCCCTAAAAATTGTAGCGAGTAAGCGCAGAATAAAACTATTTTATCCATATTTAGTAAAATCCATATAACCTTTCTTAAATTACAACGATTTTGACGACATTTTATAGTAGACAAATGGAAATAAAAATGCCATTTTTTATTTGGAAAAAATACAGTTTTGTTGAGTTGACCAAATAGCTAAATGCCCCTATGTCTTTTCTCTAACCTTTTAATGAAAAATTAGTCTAAACGAAAATGAAAAAGCTTTTTGGTGCAAAGTGGACACTGCGGACGCAATAAAAAAAAATAACCATATTTCACATAACGAGTTTTAGGTGCGGAAAATCCGAACATCTGATCAATTTGTTCGTGTCTTTAAAGAAAATAAAAAAATATCGGAAGAAAACAAAGAGCATTCCAATAAGTTAAAAACAATTATTATTTAATTATTTTTTAACATCTTCTGAAAATTCACGAAAACCCCAATAGTCATTCAAAAAAGTTTGAAAAGGGTAAAACTGTGCGATTGTTTCCTTAAAGTCAAAAATAAATAAAATTGTATATGATATTACTCCAATGAAGATATAGTATAAGTTATATCAATAATAATAGTATGAAAATCAGGTATGTTTATTATATTTGTATGAGCAAGTGCATTTAAATAAAGATCCATAAAAAATCTTGATACCTTAATAGACTAACCATTAGCGCACTACACTAAGATAGCCTTACTAATACAAAAGCAGCATTCAGTTCAACCTCTTTGAACAGCCCAATCAGATTTGAAGCTGATTGCAGCTTTAGACAGGGTCATCAGACAGTTCTGATAACATCTTAGCCTCGTTCTGAAAAACTGGTTTTCATGCATGTTCTTAACATGTTTTCACGGTTTATCCTGAGCAGTCCGCACAGACGATTTAGGACGACAGGATCGGATTTTATGGATTTTTAAGGAAGTTACTTCTGAACGATAATCTACTTCACAGGTGTTGGGCGCTTGGCCAATAATATATCTGAATTATTTTTTTGTCAAAGTGACGAAAAATGTTGTTTTATGACTTATTGATATTGTTTCAGTGAATTGGCCACGCGCCAAACACCTGTGATCTAGTTAAGGTGGAAATTGTGGTTCCAGTTTGGCCTGTGAGTACGGCAAATACTAATTTGGGAAGACACTAAACACATGCGTTCAGCCCAGTTTTCATAAAACGATGCTTATATAATATGATATAACTCATACAAAGTGCTTTATAACGGAATTCTTACTGCCTAGAACTTAATCAAAAGTTGGTTTTTGAATCAAAGTTTGGGCGAAAGGGTTCGTGCTTTTAACTCAACTTAATCCTAATCGAGATATTTGAGGTCAATAACACACGGACTCTTGGGTCATTAAAGGGACATGTTCTAGAACTTAAAAATATGCTTATTACCAACTTTGTGAAGTTTTTGGTGACGTATATGAACAAGCGCAAGAACTAACACTAATTACACAGATATACTCTAACGACCGAAAGCTGTCACTGCAAATAATCAATGTAAACCACGGGTTTGGCTTAAAATAAAGTTACGTGTACAAAGCTATTTAACTTGGTACATGTTAGCCTAGTGATTCGGAAGTCAGTGATTTATGATCAACATATCATTACTTCCCCTTGTAATGTTTTTTTTTAGAGACTGTACTAGGTTTTTAACAGAAATTCTTTAGCGAAAGAAGTTACCAATAAACTTTCCTATAAAAAGTATTTCTTAATTCGCGAACAAGTCCCATTAACCCATTTATGCCTAGCGTCTAGAAAAAAAAGCCTTGGCAAACAGCATAGACTCAGATGAGATGCCGCATCATCTGGGCCTGCGCTGTTTAATGGGTTAACACCGAACTCGATGAATGACGGTCAAATCTCTCGCAGTGGAATACGGGTTTGGGGAATTTAGGTTCTGGATACATGTGTCAACAAAAGAAGGCACTCTTGGAAGTATAAACACACGTCTGATAAAAATTGTGTATTGAAAACATCATATAAAATGCTTTAGCTTTAGATATGAAATTTATAATTATATTCTATTTTATTACACCTTCCACCAAAATGTATAAACAAAATAAAACTGTTATAATAAAATACCGATTTACTTGTTTTTTTTTTAACCAGTCCAATCGATTTCAATATTAATGTTTTATTCATTCTTTATTATATAACAGAATAAACAATGGGGAATAAAAGCAGCAATACCCTAGCAGGTATCTATTCATTCATTTATATACAAACCTTTAGAATTCGTTCGTCCGCCTTTAAATTATTACAAGAAAAAATACTAAATGAGTAATACTGGAAGCAAGATGACAAGATGCCTTTAAAAGCACAGTGTTATACTGTTTATAACATACAAATGGTGTTTCGTATATGAAAACACATCGATAAACTTTATCGTGAATCGTGAATTTCAGTTTATCAATGTAGATAAATTTGCTTACATCCATTTTCTTTGAGAAACACGTGTATAATACATGTATATGGTAATATAAATAATCTTTAAAGCTCATAACACTCTTTATGACTTGTTAGCATAATTAAATTAACAGTAGTAAAATACATATTACAGTTGAATCATTTTTTCATTTTAATGTGTTTCAATTTATTATATTTTTTCAAATGTATTTAACAAAACATTTTATTCTTCCGTAGTGATAATGCACAGATTTAAATGCCTATGAGAACAATATGCGTGTATCAGAGAGAAAGGAGAATTAATAAATAAAGTGCGTAAGCATACTGTTTTGTACTACAAAAAAGAATGAGGAAAAACAATTTACAGTAGAAGCTTGAAGTACTAAAAACTGTATAAACATGAATCACTAATGCTAAAAATACTCGATACGTTTTATGGGGTCATAACGATAAATGCTTAGGTACATGCATAGTTATGGTCTGAACCGAGTTATATGTTCCGTTATCACTACATTATATAAATCCAACACCTTTTGAATACCTAAAACCAGTTAACGCGTTCTATCGTTCCACATATTTATATCGAATTTTATATCGAATTCTATGTTACTTATTTGTTGTTTTTTTACGTTAAGATTAGTACATATTGTATGCCTTCCTTGCTTCATAACAATACCGTGCAAGAATAGCTTTCATTACCGTCAAACATTAATTAACAGGTTAAATATTTTATAGCGTTAACAGGAACACATATTTACATTAAATAGAGTATGCCACCCTAATTACAGATATGTTTACCCTCCACATTAATGAAGTAGTCCGCATGGAAAATAAAGAAGCGAATATTTACTGAGAATATTTTGTGACATTAGCAGTTATCAAGAAGAGAACGAGGGGCGTAACTGGGCTGATTTTCAGTGTACGCAAACGGCATGCTAGGGGGGTCCGGCGGCATGCTCCCCCGGAATTTTGTTTATCTCTACGAAGCCGTACGTGCATTCAAGAGAGGTTTCAGACAATATTATAGTGCAAAATACGGAGTGATAAGCTCGGATATGATATCATTTGTATTCGATTTTAAGACATGTGATTTTCCTTTAAAAATTTTATTCCAGAATTTTGTCAGGGTATATCATTTAATGTATGTCTAAATAAAACCATTACAGTAGACTCTGCCAATACCGGACTCTCTGAATACCGGAACTCTCCCGATTCCGGACGGTCGGGCCAGTCCCGTATTTTCTCCTTCTATTTCTTTGTTAAAAAATGTTGAATAAACCGAACTCTCTGAAAACCGGAAACCGGACGGGTATCTCCGTAAATTTGGTCATTTTCAACGTAAAATACATTGAGTATACCGGACGGTCTAAATTCTCAAGATGCCCGAGGCGTGAAAATAACAATACCTAGTCAGCACAACGAGTGCGGTGTCACACATTTTGCTCGCGCAATTATCGATAATCGGATTAAACATACCATAAAGGTGTCAAGTCGTTACCGCGCTATGGGAGTCCGATTAAGTAATGTAAAATAAACTGTGAATGTCTATAATAGACGTGCGGTAACACCAAAACTGATTGACTCGATCGTTTATTAATTATTTATTATCACCTATGATAAACAATTTAATTAAAAAATTATTGCATGCCGTTGCGACGATCACTTTCTTGTGATCTTCTCGGGTATTTTAAAGATCTTATAGCCATTGACATGAAAAGGATGGCGACTTCCTAGCAACGGCAGACACCCTCCTTAACATTGCAAAAAATAAGATCGTAAAGGAGAAATGTGCTTTCAAGCAGAGAGTGATCTTGGACTTTTTCGTGAAATCGTAAACTTCAAGAATTAGTAGGTTTTGAGATTATGAATATGTTAAAAAATAATTATGACGCTGTTTTTTGCTTATGTGTATGTTTTATGAAATGTGGTACATGTATGTATTGAATAATAAATCGTGTATCTACAACAATCTTATTTGTGTCGTCACTCGCCTATATTACAAATGCCACGTACGTACATGTATAAAGCACCACGCTCACTTTGGGATTAATCAAAACAAGTCGGTATGAATTTTTTTTGCTTTTAATCGATTAAAAACACATTTTTTATGAATGCAATTAACATCATCAATACCTGCGTACAGTTATCACATGATACATGTAAATGTATATGGTTTGTTTTATTTCTATGTGATTCTGTACACAATGTATACCATGTATAAGATAAGATAAGATAAGATAATCTTTTATTATAGTGACATGTGTTTACGTACAGGAGATTAACAGACATATATACAATGCATACAAGAACACCCGGCCTAATAGGCCTATAAGTCACCTTAACAACAGTGTAAAATATAACGTGATCATTATTATACAAATAGACAATGAAATATTTGAGCAACATACTTAGTTCAATGAATAAGTTAGCATCTTCTATATAATATATGTATAAGAACATAGCAAGAGTTCAATGATAATATGATATGTACAATTTTATCATAAGTAAGAAGACATATGCCTGAAAAATGTGTAATTCGTAGTTGATACTTAGAAGCCCATTTACATAATTATATTATTTTAAAGTTTTAACTGACACAACATCATACAACAGATATTGTTACTTATATAAAATACTGCTTCTGATATAAAAAGCATTTACAACAAATTTCGCACACTTTCTTGGATGACATTTAACCAAGAGAACTAATTTATCTTTATTTGATTGACAAGTAGCATATTCTTCAGAGTTCAAAATGTTCCCAAATATAACTGATCTTGTGTTTTCATAAAGAGCACATTCAACAAGAAAATGAGTTTCATCTTCGACCATTTCAGCAATATGCATACTCTTAGTAAACCGGAACTCTCTGAAAACCGGACGATCAGGCCAGTCCCGAGACCGTCCGGTTTACAGAGAGTCTACTGTATATGGTAAGGTATAATATAGGTCATAACACTTTTGAATGAAAGTAACTAAAGCTTAATTTGTATTGTTAAAACACAAATAAAAGAGAAATAATTAAGCAAAATCCATCTTTTTGATAGCAACTATGTCTATCATATTTACTCAATAACTCTAGTCACTTACATCTCGTCTTGTATTCTCTACCTATAGCAAAACACTTTTAAAAACAATATACGTAAAATGTATACATTCTAATTAATGCAAGGTCTCATGTATTACATGCATTACATTACACACGAAATAAAAGGGCCAAACGGCGCTCCTTTCGTCTGACAAATACGTCAACGACCTCTTCCAGATCGACCTCTCGCTCTCGGTGTATATTCAACAGGGCAAGACCGAACATGCGCTCCGTTCCCATGGTGCTACGGAGGTATGTCTTCACCCGTTATATTGTGCAAAAATACCATTCCGATGTTGCTGTCGATACTGGCATGCAGAGCAGAACGAGAAGACATTGCAAGTTTTGTTCTTTTACCCATCTCTTCTTGCCCAGGGCGTCAGTCTCTAAGTTCTCATAGAACCGCAAAAGCCGTTTGGCAGAGTAGTCGAAGGTAAACGCTATTGTTAGGACAGTTGCCATCATGTTCTTAGTGTGCATCGAGTCGGAGTGCATAATGGCGAGATTCAACCAGTTATCCTTGCAGTGAGTGTATACAGCTCTCGCGACGATGGCTTGGATGCGAGCCTGGACCCCCTTTTGCTTCCCGGACAGGTTCGGCGCACCATCATAAACTTGGCCGCGCATTTTCTGAACGTTTACTTCAAGAGCTTGAAGGTTCTCGAGGTAGGCATTAGCCAGAGCTTCGCCGGTGGTAGACTTGCACTCGGAAAACCAAACGGACTCCTCACGGAGACATGCTTTCTCTGCATCGTAAAATCGAAGGCAGAGAGACATTTGCTCCATAGTGGCAGCTCAGTGGCTTCGTCGAAGCAGAACGACTGTACTGGATGTTGGCTGGTTCTGATATTCCGTCGAAAACATCTTTGTACGGGGCGACATCAAATAAGCAGTCATTCTTAAAATCGCCCGCTTCGTTAACTCCATTCGGATACATAGTAGAAAACAACGATAAAGCGCAGTCGATAATAATGTTATGGATAGTCACCACCAAAAGAAACGTGACCTCGAAAATGGTAGCTAAATCATGCGTATTCTATGAAGTCGAAAAAAACACCTTACGACAGTTTAAGTGTTCTCGTTATGAAAACACATCTCTCGCATAGAAAAAATTGCCTAACCCGGGTTAGGCATCACATTCTGTTGCATTTTTTGATCGCTGTAATTTTGTACTTTTTCCAAACAGCGTACGCACGTGCGTATTTGCGTTGGCCCAGCTACGCCCCTGAGTACACCTCCCTGATCATAAAAACCCGAAACTACACGAATATTTTCGTCTTCCCAATAAATAAAGAAGAGCGCATTTATTTATATAGCGTTGCTTGACCTCCTTAAGCTAACTTGCCCGATCATGGTTTATATAAATGTAAATAAAGAAGTAGCGTCAGACTAAGCTTTCAGCTAACAATTACCTGAACGAACGTCGACTCCAGTGACGTAGCGTTGACGTAGATTGCCCCAGTTGCGAGCCCCAGAGCCCTGTTTGTGTAAAACGTGCAGCGTCGCCAGTGCTCTCCATCCTTCTCGATCTCTGAAACAGCGAATTAAAAGTTAAGTAAAATTACAGCTTAAAAGTGATATAATTATATTGCCGATAAGCCTCCAAGAAAATAGGTTCAATAGACGTTTTAGGGGCAAAGTGTGAACAATCAGACTAGTTGTGGAAGTGGATGAATGACGGACGAACTATGGGCAAAATGTTGACGAATGAACGAATACTCGTCTACTTGTAGAATAATTATGGCTTAGTGTGGACAATTGGACTAATTATGGACAAAGAGTGGACAATTTGACTAATTATGGACAAAGTGTGGACGAATGGGCAATATATGGACACACTTAGGGCTTAGTATGTACGTGTGAACTTATAAAATAAGTGTGGACTTTATTATGAGAGTTATGAGGAGGGCGTTGGTGAATTGATTATTTATGGGTTGTGTGTGGTGAATGGACGATTTAGGAACAAAGTGTTCATGACAAATAGATAAAGAAGGGGTCAAGTGTGGTGAATGGAAAATTTAAGTTCTAAAGTTGGGCATCATAAAGCCGGCTTAAACACTCAATACTGCTTTGGTTTGAACGATTCCAAAATGGTTAGCCCAGATGAAATCATTCTTGCATGTGATTGTTTTGCCTTGTTTTGCTGTGTTGTGTCATTTTGCACTTAGTTAATGGTCATAAATAAATCAGCTCGTACGTATATTAAGTTCTCTCCAGCAGGGACGATAATAGAAACGATAAAATGTCAAGACTTTACCAAGCGCAATTTAGAGAGTCTATGCGATACTTTGGAATAAACACGCGTTTTTAGCGTTTCTCGTCTTTGATTCTAAATTGTAAGAGGTGCTATTGAATACGGGTCACGTAATAATTAATTCTTCAGTACGCAGTTAAAAGAATTTTGAAAGAAATAGCGCATGCAATATTTGCGGACTCACACAAGGATCTGAAATACTGAAATATTAAGTCATAAAAAGCCAATGACCAGTAGAACCTGCTCTGCTGCTATGTGATTATAAACAATGTAGTAATGAAAGACAAATAATTACCAAAAAAATAATTTGTTCATGAATATAAGTCTCACAGTTAAAAATGATGGCTGCAAGACAACATTTTATTCTGTTCTATTTGATCCACTCAGTGCTTTGATTAACTTACCCTCATCGTGGCCTATATCCGGTTCGAATGTACTCAGATCAAAGTAACCCTTCATGGACCTGGCTAGAGCGAGCAGAACGTATGTCTGTAGAGTGCTGGAAAATGGGTTGAAAGTTCAAGTAAGTACATTTGTTATGTTTAAGGGCTTTATTATTAATGTTTATTTGATAACGATGCATAATGAATTTAACTTAAGAGTAAAAATGGGTTCGTTACTAGTATAGTAAGGTTTCATGAACGTATAGACCCTTGACGTGACGTTAATGGCGACTTCAGCGCCATGTCATGATTCGCAGGTGCTCACAAATTTACAAGCAAGATGTATGTGTTAATTTAATTTCCCTTTTCGGCAACAACATGCTCCGCAAAATCTAAAAATGACCTGTCGTACACATTGCCTTACCGTAATTTGTAAGACATTTAATTTTATGTTCTGTCAGACATGTATTCTTGTTATATGATATTTTTTTGTCACACAAACAGTTTCTTCGATTGTTTTGGTAAGATGTGTCTTGACAGGTTCCGCGGAGTCTTCACTTATCAGACGGTTATGCGCGGTCGTCATATACGATTTAATTTCTTCATAATACCACAACGTGTAAATCTTAAATTGTTTATGTATGAAAGAAAGTTTAAACAAAACAAATTTTATTACAAATACCACAAACAAAAATAAATAGTTATATCAATTTTAAAAACAGAAATAAATCTTGTCGTACAGAAGTCACTGTTTTTGAATTATTGCGATTTATTGCGTGTCGAATTTATTTTCTGAAGAAAATAAATTTCACCAAAAACGAAATTTAACGAAAATACATAGTACTTTATTCTTACTGCCGGGCTGATGTATATACATCTTTAAATCACTGCTATTTTTTGCTCTGTATTTTGTTACGAAATGTATTCGTTACTTTTTTTTCTTATAACACTTAATTATACACTGTACATGTTATACATTGACACGTCACGATACTTTATTTAAAAAAGAACCATGTTTATATTAAGACTATGTGAGTCGCGTTCTGAGAAAACTGGGAATAATGCTTGTGCGTAAAGTGTCGTTCCTGATTAGCCTGTGCAGTCCGCACAGGGTAATCAGGGACGACACTTTCCGCTTTTATGGTATTTTTAGTTTCAAGGAAGTCCCTCCTTACCGAAAATCAAGTTTAGGCGAAAAGTGTCGTCCCTGATTAGCCTGTGCGGATTGCACAGGCTAACCTGGGATGACACTTTACGCATAGGCTATTAAGCCCAGTTTTCTCAGAACAAGGCTCATGTCATAGTAAAGAGTTTTTCCGTTATTCAAATTTTCCGTAAAACAACGTAACTTGGAATGATGCACGTACCGCTTCACCGTCTCGTTCTTGCTATACTCCTCCACAATGACACACACGCGTTCTAGGGATTCCTCGTGCAGCACCACCACTTCCGTTTCGTTAGAGACCGCGCGGACTCCCTCACTTCCGATCGTCAGCAAACTGTTCAGGTACACTGACCAGTTTATCTACGAATAAATGAAACCGATAATATCCATAATATTTTTAAGAAATGTATTAACCCATTTATGCCTAGTGGACTCTCCCATTCTTTTAAATTGGATCAATTTATTTCCAAAATTAGGGATTATAGTATATTTATTTCTATATTTAGAATATTTCTTACAGAAATTTCTTTAAGCAAACAGCGTTGACCCTACGCTGTTTGCCAATGCCTTTTTTTAGACGCTAGGCATAAATGGATTAAAAATGTTTCACGTAAATATATGTTAGCGTTACAAAGATATGACTTCGTATTCAAATGTTAAATAAAGCTACATGCAAATTGTACCCTTTTAACATAACATATGATTATACTGATCCGAACTATCTTTTTCGCTTTAAATGTTCTAACTAATATTTAATTTAAATCTAAACTGTTTTCAACAACAAATGCGATACATGCTTATTGTTTCAGCCTAGTTCTACCAATTTTGGCTAAATGCATAATCTTAAAGTGTTGTCCCACATAAGCCTGTGTAGTCCACAAGGGCTTATCAGGGACCACGCTTTCCGCTGTTATGGAATGTTTTGTTGAAAGGACGTTTGTTCTTTGCAAAAATAAAGTTAATGCCGAAAGTGTTGTCCCACATTAGCCTGTGCGAACTGCATAGGGTAATCTGCGACGACACTTTACGCACATGCATTAAGTCATACAAATCATCTTCAATGTGATCTTTGAAATCGTCTCTTACCACGTTACACTTGCTTTGAAGGTCTCTGACCGTCATAGAATTGTAAGCCTGGGTGCGGTTATGAACGTGGAGATCAATGTCATGGGCCTGGAAACCAAATGAGAATTACAATAGACACCAAGTACTCAAACACGGATTTTCTATGAAAGGTTGAATACTCAAATAAATTCGCCTGCGTTTGGTAATCACATCCATGCATTTTATTTCATAGAAAAAATGATAAGATTACGATGATACGTTAAACAAACACAGTTTAACCATTCTTGATGTTTCTTATTCTCAATTGGTCATAGATGGCCCAGGCACTACTGAAAAGTACTCTGGGTTCTCTTAAGTACTAAATAGTATCCCGGGTACGGGGAAAAAACTAAAACGACCCAGGAGTATGGCCGGATTCCCATACAAATATTTTCCGTACAGAGGGTACATTGAAGTAAAACGCCCAATAGTATTTCTTACCATCCGTAAATTCAGTTATGTTTTATAATTATTGAATAAACTTATTGTATTTTTAACATCCTAACACCCGTTTATAGCTTATTTTGTATTAAAGGGGCCTTTTCACGTTTGGGTAAACTGAAAAAAATTGAAAAAAGTTGTTTCAGATTCGCAAATTTTCGTTTTAGTTATGATATTTGTGGGGTAACAGTAATACTGAACATTAACCATGCTCTAAAATAGCCATTATATGCATCTTTTGACGATTTAAACACCCGAAACTTATAAAGCGTTTCAACGCGAAACGAATTAATAATTTGGAGAGTTCTGTTGCTGTCGTTATATTTTGTGAAACAACGAGGATTGGTTACATAAAGTATAAAATACACCTGTCACTGTATTCGGAAGGATGGCCGAGTGGTCTAGGTGGGAGAACTTTTACTCCAGGACTCCAGGGGTCAGTGGTTCGAGCCCTGCTGAGGGTTACCTTTTTTTATTTATTTTTTTTATTTTATTATTGATTTTTTTACTGGAGCTTTTTATATCAAATATTAACATTTATCAATATAAAGCATTTAATGACAAACTTCAAAACATGCAAAAATCTGTGAAAAGGCCCCTTTAAGTTGTAAACTTATATACACACAATATAAGTAAAAAACTCATGCAAAGTCCGAGGCGGACTAAACAAATTTCAGGATTTTGTACCAATGAAATTTTCTTCTCCAACTCCAGCAGCTCTCGAGCAATCTCGTCTGCATCATCGCGTGACTTGTTAATCAATAGTCGGAGTAGCTCGGTCGTTTCCGTTACGTAGTCCTTTACCAACTGAAACCATATAAAAAGGATTGCATACCGTAAACCGTAACATTTAAACATTCATAACCAATATTTAAATAACTCGACTTTATCGAATGATTAAACTGTGTTAAAAAATGGAACAACTATTGTACATAAGTCTAAATAAGAAATACATTGTGTCGAATTTTTTACTAACTTCAGTGATATTTTCGTCCGGATGCGGATGGGAATCTTTAATATGGGGTTTTCTGGTAGTAGATTCGGTCGATGAAGCTGCCGGCGTCGTCCCGTAAGTCGCTTTCGTGGCGGACGTTACGTCACTTCCTTTACTGACCACGTGGTATTCTTGATCGGAGGTGGTGCTTTTGGTTCCGTTGAACTCGCTGTCTTTAGCTTCAAAACCGCCGGATGTTTTAGTTGTCGGAGAGCTTTAAGAACATTAGATTAAGGCATTGTTAATTCAACTGTCATTTAATAAGAAAATAAAACTTTGAACTGAATGTGTCACAGAAATGGATAACAGGCCCTTGTTTGAATTGTTAACTTTCAGTGAAATCTTTCCCTTTGAACCGTGGTCACAGGTGCCTTGCGCGACACGCCATGCCCACGGCGATCATGAGCTGCAATTTATTTTTGAAATGAAACATTTTACGTTTTTAATTACGTCCGGACACAAATGTGCCTATCACATTTCACTGTACGCCCCCCCCCCCCCTTTCCACATTGGTCATTAAAATGTGGGTAATTAAAAGTTATTCGAAGAATATGCTCGCTGGTGTTTTTAATGCATTCATCAACTACATGACATGTATATCGGCTAGAATTATAACAGCGCTAATGACAAACTCTTAGTACATCGAGACCGGGTCGCTGTTGTTGGAACTTCGCTCGAACACCTGGCCCTTGGTCGGTTTTACTTTGAAGATTCCGAACGGAAACGGCGTCTCGCCAGCTTCTATCTGAAAACGACAAGCAAGAAACGCGCGGCAGATTATTATTATATCGATTGGAAGTAATAATAATGAAAACAACGGTGAAGTTAATTACTAAGAGAAGATTTGAGCGTTTAAAATAGTGTTTGATATCTGCCATATCGTTCTGGCGTCTACACGGATTTGAAAGTCGCCGTGCGTGTTGGCGATTTTCAAGAAAGAGTACCAATCAGACATATTTTCCCCGCTTGTTCAAAAACGAAAAAAAATCTTCAATTTAGTACGCAAGTTTTGGCGAGTTGGCATCACAGCATCGTCTATAGCTTAATTTACTATAAATTTAAATGCATTTTGAAGGTTTATCGTATGTCAACATTTTTCAATTTTGCACGCGCGCGAGTTATTTTTCACGTTTTACATATTTATTAACCTTCAAAATGTTTCTGTCAGGTTTCCTTTCGTCTGGCCCGACCAGCACCTGGAACAGGGGCCACGTGTTCAGTCGGTGAATCTCGAGAAGACTGGGCTCAAGCTCGAACGTCGTGGGGCCGGGTCGGATCACAGAGGTCAAGAGAGACCGGAAGTCGCTAAGGGTCTCTGCGCGCGCGACTGTGCTTTCCGCCATACAGCTGGTGTAGAACTCGCGCACTTTTCCTGGGGCGCCCTCGTGCACATCATGCGTCTCTGTGAATATGATAGAGGAATAGAAAAGCATATGTAAATATCATGTAAAACAGTGCTCGCTATTAAAAACTTAACAATAACTCATGTGAACTTACAATAAAAAAAGAAATTATTGATTGTTTCCGCAAGAACAAATTATATGAGTGTGCTATTCTATTTTATTGATGTTAATTATTGAATTGTGTAACATCGTCACTTTATAGCTTTGAAAAACTGGTACTTTTACGCGTCATGTAGACCGTAACAAAGCCAATTTCTACCCTCCGGTTTTTACGTCAAACCTCAAGTTTGTAAGCCAAAACCAATTTCTACACGTACCTATAAAAGTTTTCAGCATGAACATGTTCTTATAGGCGAGCTCCTGGAAGCGGTCCCACAGCGGATATCCGGGTGGAATGGGCGTCTCCCTTAGCCAACCGCCGCACGCGTACTGATGGAAGTCCTCGCAGGGGTCGGCCGAGGGATCCATGGCGCTAAGGAGAGAGCTCGCCGCTGCCAGACAGCCCTTAGACTCGCACTTTTTAGGGGCTGCGTACGAAAATTGGAATAATTTGAACGACGTTTATAAGTGAACAGAAGAATGGATCTGGAAGAGTATTATAAGTATAAAACGATTTTAGTTTTTGTTACTGGAAAGTAAACGAAATATAAATAATAAGTACATTCAAATTGCGAATTAGTCCCAGGTATATGCTATTCAAATCACAGCTGCTAGCGTTGCATGCAAGTATACATTTATACCGAACAAGGAGGTGAACGTAAATGATGAACCAGAACATTTCAGCCGGAGTTTAATTATAGGAAGTCAATATAAAAATAATTGACATTTTATTTTTCAACATGTGAATATCGATAAATTACTGGTTCATCATTTACGTTCGCCCCTTGCAGAGAAAGTTGCTTATTATATCTTGTGTAACTATCAAGTCTAATGTCCTCACTTATATACGCTTCTTAATTAAAATCTAACAATCTTTAAACTGCGTAAATACATCTTTCGTTGTAATTGACGTAAATGGCGTACGTTTCACTTCAGTCTTTCCACCCATATGCGCCGCGAGTATGATCACGACGAGCAGACAAACGCACGCGAAGGCAATCAGGCATTTCTCCACCGTCGTCAAGTTCCGACGCCGACGGCAAGTGTCGCAGTTGAAGATTGCGTCGTCGTCGTAATCAAGCATATCCTCCTCCGATCCTGCACGGCTGTCGGCGAACGGAGCGTCCTGCATCTGCGAACAAATATCAACCAGGTATAAATATGGTGGCCTACTTCTGCCATATTATGTTGGCGAAGTATATGATATGAAAAGCGCAAAACAATAAGTTGGCAACGCAAAAGAACAAAAGTTGACATAACTGTCATTCTTATGTGTTATCGTTGAAATGCTGTCAAAACCCTCTTCTACGAAATGACGACCGAATTTTGATGTGTCTCATTTCGCCGCGGCTAGAATATTTGTAGCGAGTAAATTTCGAGTTTTGGCGCCTTTTAAACCATCAATACGCCATAACAAAACGGCAAAATACGGCCATCTTAATATGGGGCTTAATTTAGGTACTGTTAAAGACTTTTGTCGCAATACAACACAAGTGTTTATATTTAGAAGTAACTACTTTTTACTCTATAGCCTACAAGTCAGTCATTCAATGTAATAATGCGCTCAACGCGTGGAGCAATAGGCTAATTGTCTTAAAAAAGAAAATGATAAAAACATTTTTATCCCACTTTTACACCGAAATCGGTTGATTAAAGCCCCGTTGATTAAATTTCATCTATAATCAACGGCAAGGCTATAATCAATGGCACGAAATGACGTCATCAACTGCCGAACCGGGACTACTTTTTCCCACGCACCTCGTCGCCTGTATTTGCCAAGTGCATCAATAATAAAAACAATCTCAAATGTTTGTCAATCTTAATGACCTTAAAACAAATAAAAGTAGCAAAAAACCGTGTTTTTTGTCATTTATTTTTATTAAAACCTCTAGTGTTATGTAAATTTAACACTATGTTGCAAATAGGTTCTGTTGTTGTTGCTCCCCTTTGAAGAAGTCAGTTCGAGTTGCTCCCCTTTGACTATAGAACACAATCGTCTGCGAAATCGTAAACCCCTCAAAATGTCTGACGAATTTGACAAAGTCAATTTCTCATTAACTTGGGATGAAATAAATAATGAACATGAGCAACAAGCAACTGAAGTGGAATTAACACTAAGCCAGTTCCAGGAACAATATGGGTTTGATCCATCTATTTTGTTCACAAATGAAATTGAATTGACCATTGAGAATGAAACCAGCCCCAGTAGTAACGCACCATCCAGTAGCAATGTCTTCCCCCCAACTTTAGATCTGCATGAGAATAAAGAGTTCTTAGATGTTAACCTCACTGATGTTGGTGATTTCATTGTCCAAAATGAAAATAAAAAGACTGTATCGAAGACCTTGTCTGACATAAACAAATTTAAAAGGTTTCTTATGTCAAAAGCTGAATCAAAAGAAATCCACCACATAGAACCAACTCTTCTTGATGAGTATTTGGCCACTTTCCTGTTGTCCCTTAAAAAGTCAAATGGCACAGATTTTGAACCAAGCTCCCTCCGTGGCATCATTGCAAGTGTTGACAGGTACCTGAAACGACATCGCTATGGATGTTCAGTCATGACAGGGACTGGAGCCCAATTTGCACTCACAAGGGACACCTACAATGCAAAGAAAAAAAGTCTTAAGAAACAGGTAAAATTGAGATGAACGGTTATAACTAAAAGAAATTTGGCAAAAATAACATATTCAACAGAAAACGTATCATTTATGACAAAATTGGGAAAAAATCCCAAGTGTAGTCTGTACGAAACTAATACCCTGTCGACATAAAGTTGCAGTTAATAAATAAAAGTCTAAAAGTCACATTAAAAGTAATACTGTAAGCCTACGAAAGATAGAATACTCAAAAAATAAATTTAAATTAAAAAATATAGTCGAAAAGTTAAATGAAACAGTATAATAAATATAAATCACCAATTTAGGGTATGGGAAACCGTCCTAGGGAGGCCCATCCGCTGAGTGATACCGACATCGATCTGCTCTGGGAGAAGGGGATCCTTGGCACGGAGTCTCCGAAAGCCTTGTTAAATACAGTCTGGTTGAACAACTGCCTTCATTTTGGCTTGCGAGGTACAACGGAGCAATACAATTTGCGGTAAGAAACATTTTTACACACAAACACACAAAATATGTATCAATTTTTCTCATTATTTTTTCACCCCATTCACTAAGTACATCCGCTTCAACTTAAATGCTGTATTTCATTATTGTTCATATCTGACATTAAATTAAGATTCTTGTATTTTGTTAGGTGGGGAGACGTCCGCCTCCGTGTAGACTCGAATGGTGTCGAGTATCTCGAGTTAAACGAGCGGCAAACGAAAACGCGCACAGGAGAGAACATCGCTGACATAAGAAAAGTGTCTCCCAAGATGTTCGGCACTTCTGGACCAAGAAATCCCGTGTTAATTTACAAGCTGTACTCGAATATGCGTCCATCTGATTTTTCTTCAGATCAGCACCCTTTCTACCTGGCAACACGCACAATTGACACTGCATCCCAGTGGTTCTTGCGTCAACAATTGGGTGTCAACAAGCTGGGTCAGATGCTGAAGGCCATGGCAAAAGACGCCGGCTTTCCCGAGCACAAGAGAATAACCAACCACTCAGTTCGCAAATTCCTGGTCCAAAAACTTCGAAATGCAAACATTCCACCCACTGAAATCATGGCCATAACAGGGCACAAAAATGTCCAGTCCATAACCAATTATTCCACCATATCTGTTGAACAGCAGCAAAAGTGTTCCAACATTCTTGCTCAATCCAGTAAATGTAACAATCAAACAGCTTCCTCTTGTTCACCTTCATGCACTGAAACTATGGTCGAAATGCAGCCTACACAACCACTGTCTACCGTTGAACAAGTTGATCTTGATTTTCGTCCCACCCAGTCACTTCACCAGCTAATGTCTTTCTCTCGTTCGAACAACTTTGCCTCACAATTCTTTGGTGCCACTTTCCACATTCAAAATTTTAATGTGAATAATTAGATTAAATCCAAGTTGTTATTGTTATTTCGTCACGAAATAACCACATATTACAACAAAGAAGCAAATGTTTTGCACCTCGTGTTCTAGTTGATAGTTTGAACATCGAAAGTGAATTGTGTGTGGTGTTAGGCTACGTTGTATACAAATGTAGTTCCTTGTATTGAACAACTAAATGTTATATTAATGTTATAAAACTTTTAGATTTGCAATTCAATATGAATAAAATTGTTATTAGTAACGCACGATTCTTTGTCACAGAACGATATTCTGATTATTTTAAATGACAATTTGATCAGCGGTTATTTTTGGAACGCGGAGTAATACACTGATCTTGGTTACACTACAGTCATTATCAAAGTACGACAAACACTCATGAAAACTAATTTTGTTAAAATAAAAAGGTTTACTGAATAAAAAAGTGGGATAAATAGAATAATAGGTTAGTGTTGATTATAGATCAGGTTTATCATGCTCGGCACGAAAACGAAAAAGCACTCGCCAAGGCTCGTGCTTTTTGTTTTCTAAGCCTCGCATGATAAACCTGATCTATAATCAACACTTACCTATTATTCTCTATATAATTCAGTATGTAAAAGCAGTTTCTTTTCTATCCAACCTTCTTTTCCCATAGGCATTTTGTTTATGTACTGCCATAAGACTAAAGGTTTAGCCGGCATCCATTGATTACGATTATATTAACTTAACCTTCAACATGTAGTTGCAAAATCTGATCACATCATTTATGTGAATTTTTGTTTAGTTTTAATAGGGTAAATACTTAAAGATTAATACAAGCTAGTTTTAAACAGTTAAAACTAAAATTTCTATAAATAAAACTGGCAGAGATGAATTTTATTAAATTTAGAAATTTAATCCAGCTTTACAGGTAGTGATTTTTGTGAATACCAGACCTATAACATAAAAAGTCAATGTAAATTATTTTAATACATTGTACTTAACCCATTTATGCCTAGCGTCTAGAAAAAAGGCCTTGGCAAACAGCGCAGACCCAGATGAGACACCGCATCATGCGGCGTCTCATCAGGGTCTGCGCTGTTTGCTTAAAGGAATTTCTGTAACAAATATTCTAAATATAGAAATAAATATTCTAGACATTACAGTCAGCGCGAAAACTTTTAACGGACCGAAGTCGTTTTTGTCAATGTCTTTTAGTAAAATACTAATCTAAGGAACGCAATTGAGATGATTTTAGACCCACCACCAACACATGCAAGCGTTGTTAGTTTATTTAATACTTATTTAACAAATATAAGCAAATTATGATTATACATGTGCAAACATGAAAACTACGGTGCGGTAAATTATAGTTGAACTACTTTTCTATCTGGCTAGTAGATTTAGTGAGCACACAAATGCAAACAAGAAAAACTAAAGCAACCAACAATATACATTTATCAAAGCAAAATTGATTACACGTTGTTTTCGGTAATTTTGATGTAAACGCATATTATACGTCACGCCAGTTCTATTTCAGTATGAGCGGTAGCCCCTGGATTCAGGAAGCACAAAATACAAACTAATCAGTCCTAGTCATTGTTTAATGATGAACGCATAAGCAGCTAAAATTTCATTTTGTCTTCGAACTCTTATAAAAAGTTGTTTGGAAAACTCTTCTGACACCCACTGCGCAAAAGTGTTCTAATTCGACTTAGGTCAAGATACTTCAAAAACTAGGTATGAAAACCTTTTTATAGTCAACTTTTATCGCATTTTTTTGCTGTCACCAAAAACTTACATATAATTAACCCATTCATGCCTAGCGTCTAGAAAAGGGCCTTGGCAAACAGCGTAGACCCAGATGAGAAGTCGCATGATGCGGCGTTTCATCAGGGTCTGTACTGTTTGCTTAAAGGAATTTCTGTAAGAAATATTCTAATTATAGAAATACATATACTAGACATCCCTACTTTTGGAAATAAATTGATCTAATTTAGAAGGATGGGAGATTCCACTAGGCATACATGGGTTAAAAAAGCACGCGTGGCGTATCAGCTTTTGTCATCTTAAATTGTGTTTTTGTGTGAAAACAGCGCATGTTCCAAATGCAAAATGACAATCGAGTTGTTTTCATTTAGCACAAAAAGGCTGACTCGTTATGGATCAGTGATTCTTGTGAATCGTATTATTATTAAAGGGGCCTTTTCACGTTTCGGTAAATTTTCGTTGAAGTTATGATATTTGTGAGGAAACACTATTATGAAATTACATGGACATTAAAACGTGGATTGAATTTAGTGGTCTGATCTTGCATAGCTTTATTGAATTGAGACTTATACAGGATTGTTTAATCCACGTTATCTTGGGACTCATACACACAGACAAGACAGGTACATCTACTACAGCAGTCTTATGCTGTCGTGTGCACAATGAAATAAATTAAATAAACATTGTATTATCGATAAGATAAAAATATTTATGTTTTAAGTTTCACAATGTAAGACGAGATAAAAGAGACATTTCTCTAGATCGATTGTTACTTAATGAAGAAAATTGAATGAAAATTTCAAAAGCGCTGAATTGAACAGAACAGCCATGTGCGATTACAATGTATCTACAGATAAAGTTTCGATGATAAAGAACAATTATGGCAGTTTTGAAGGGGCCTATTCACGTTTTGGTATATTGACACAATAAAAAAAAATGTTTCCGATTCGCACATTTTAGTTGTAGTTATGATATTTGTGAGAAAACAGTAATACTCAACATGTACCATGCTCTAAAATATCAAATTTATGCAATTTTTGACGATTTAAAAACCTGAAATTATAAAGCGTTGCAGCGCGAAACGATCAAAATAATTTGGAGAGTTCTGTTGTTGTCGTTATATTTTGTGATACTACGAGGATTGCTTATATAAAGTATATAAACACATCACGCATTGTATGAGCACGGATGGCCGAGTGTGGTAAGCGTTAGGCTTTTACTCCAGGGGTCAATGGTTCGAGCCTAGATGAGGGTTACTTTTTCTCTCTTTAATTTCATTCTTGTTATTACACTGGAGCTTTTTAGATCAACTGTTTACATTTATCAATATAGCATTTAATGAAAAACTTCAATACATGCAAAAATCTGTGAAAAGGCCCCTTTAAATCTTTCGGTGGAATTGTCCGACGTGCAACGTTCTTGTCTGATTTAGGGAGTGAAAACATCGCATGTAATCTTGACCAAGGCGTAAGTTTCTAATCGATTAACACCGGGATGAATCGATCAAATGTTTACATTTATCAATATAAAGCATTTAATGACAAACAATACATGCCAACATCTTTGAAAAGGTCTCTTTAAAACGAATCGGTAGTTAGATATGTAAAAATCATATGGTAAAAATCATGTTTTTTGTCCATTACAGTTTTGAGAAAACAAAAATTTAAAGTGACAAATTAGAAAAGGCGTTGAGTGCATATAGGCCAATTACGATTTTAAAGATATGAAGTTTCAGAGACGAATATACATTGATGTAAGCAACACAAGTTAAGATTTGAATCTTAAGTTTGATCTTTACATTGTCAATTTAAACTGTTGGTTTATGTATGTACAATAAAAACTTATTTTGTCCTTAAACAAAGGTTACTTAACCTGTTATAAATATTTTATACTTATAATTTCTATTCAATAACATTCACATACAGGAGGTGCGTCTAATTATTATGTTAAAATTAGTACAAGTTATCCACAACCCAAACATTCAAACAAAAAGAAGAACTTTTGTACCGCCCCTCCTGAAAATCCTGTCATAGTATTATAGGAAACATTTTGAAAATGCTTGATCAGCCCTCGCGCCGAGTCACTGTAGTCTGCCGACGCTTTATCCTACAGACGTTCACATGAAAATGAAAAGAAAACGAAACCGAAATGAAATAAACATTACACAAAAATACCAAAACCGTAATAAAATTGTACCAATAAAATACTAAACTTAATACAATGCTGAACATGCCACAGTTAATAATAAAAATAAATGCAGGATATGATAAAATAAAAAGGCAACCAAACACATTAACAAAAATATCCAAAAAAGCGATCACATGATTTGATGAATAAAACTAAATAGATTTTATGAAAGGAAAACACACAATGAAACTATGTTAATCATCATTGGATTCTTTATTTTAGCGCTTCTGTAACAGATCTACCATCACTACACTAAAATGCATATATTTTATTATTGTTTTTTGCGATTTGCATACAGTTTTATACAATTCAAAAGGGTAATTATATCAAATCCTACACTTTTCGGAATATATTGCATTTATTTTTATTTTTATTGAATATAAAATGTTAAAAGCATGATCACTGCACGTGCATACAAAGTACTTTAACTGCTGTATGTGAATGGCAGGACATTTTGTCGAGCACAACTTATTATTATAGTTAGTTAATTTACTTTTGTTTCCGCTGTATTAAATGGACAGGAGAGAGCGATCCGAAACACACGATGCCAAGAAAAAAATGAAAAAATGAGTCGCAGTCCGCACAGTCTAATCAGGGACGACTATCCGCTTGTATGGTATTTTTAGTTTCAAGGAAGTCCCTCCTTACCGAAAATCAAGTTGACGCGGAAAGTGTCGTTCCTGATTAGCCTGTGCGGACTGCTCAGGCTAATCTGGGACGACACTTTACGCACTTGAATTATGCCCAGTTTTCTCAGAACGCGACTCAAATGTATATCGCACTACATCATTGAGCCACCCTCAATACAACATGTTGTTGAACAGACGCCAGACACAAATTGATTTTACTTCATAGAGTCGCTCTGTGTTGTGTCAAACAATGCAATTACTCAAAATATACACCTTCTTCGACGAGTTTCCTTCTTATTTTGTTTTGTTCGCGATCCCCGGTAGAACGCGATGTAGAACAACGCAAGCCACATACATTTACTTTGCAGTCCGCACAGGCTAATCAGGGACGATACTTTCCGCCTGAATTGTACTTTTGCTTGGAAGAGATTTCATTTTAAGGAAAAATGTCATAAAAGCGGAAAGTGTCGTCCCTGATTAGTCTGTGCGGACTGCACAGGCTAATCTGGGATGACACTTTACGCACATGCACGAAGCCCCGTTTTTTTTCAGAATGCGTCTTTTTTGAACACTGTTTCGCCATACAAAATAATATTTTGCAAATGTAATCATCATTTCAAGTATTTCAGGGAGTTATACTTGTCACGCAAAAGGTAGGTAGTTGTACATATGTTTTATTGTAATCATATACTCATATATGTAGTGCTATAACCTTATAGTTTTGTTATATTTTTTGTTACAAAATATGCATATGAATTATTGTAAAATAAATCAATATGTTTTTAAATATAGTATATCTTCGTTGTCCCCAACATTCTTCAAACCATCAAACAACCCTACACAAACTGTTATTAGAAAAACGTAATACGTGGATACAATAAAAACAATAAAGCGAAACATATATTGTTCAACTGACTTTAAGTACTGAATCGCTTACGTGATATCTGCATCACAATTATTTCAAGCAAAGGCTTTTTTTAGAAATTTATGTTGGATGTTCAGACTTAATTACACGGTGCAATGTCTATTTATTGATCATTGCGATAATAATCAAACAGCACGTGACGTGCGTCAATTTTTTATCATCTAATGAACGTGAATTTTGTAACATTACGTTTAATTGCCACAAATATGAAATTTCATCCCACGAAATGATAATGTAAAATCATATCAAGACTGGTCTTCAAAAAAAGTTACATTAATTATTCTTGACTTGCATAAATGCTTTGCTTGTTGTCAAAGAAACACATAAGTGCATGTTTTGTATAGAATTGTATGAATTACAGAAGCATTAAACAGTGATACACCGAAATGTATCTGTACAATTGACATATAATTTTACCAATATAATGATCATTTAATAGCTGTGACATTTATTTAAATAAAACCTTTTCGGTCGATGTCTTTTGTACATTGATAAATTGCTTCATCCTTTAAAGTAAATGTCACAATGCAATTGAGAAACAAGAGCTGTCTCCATATGATGGCATATGCCCCCGATAAACGCTTTGATAGAAGTTATGAGCATTTTTCGAAACCTAAACGCACATTTCGAAACCTAAACGCGGACCCTAAGTTCAAGTCAAGGCCAAAGGGGTCAAACTTTATGTGCGTATGGAAAGGCCTTGTCCATATACACATGCATACCAAATATGAAGAGCAGTTTTCGAAACCTATACGCAAAGTGTGACGGACAGACGGACGGACAGACGGACATTGCGATCACTGTATGCCCTCCTTCGGGGGCATAAAAACAACAACAACAACACGAATGTACAGTACCTGTTGCGTTTGGTCAATTAAATACATTTGTCTGGATGCTTATTTCACACGTGAATTATCTTTAAAAAAAAACACTGCTCACAGCTTATTGGACGAATCACCTTACAATGGTTTCTTCAAGAAACATCCTGAAGTTATGAGAACCACACTAACAAACTAGTCCATTTTTATAAGCCCACTCACTTCTATAGAAACGTGAAAAATAGCTTCCAACAAACCATCTTCGTTACATACATCATGTTCATCCTTATTGATTACATTAAACGGATTTCTACTCGCGTATGGCCACAGAGAAATCTGTCCCGAAACTGAAGGTCTAATTCGCGCACCAATATCGCTAACGTATCAGGAACACATAAGACAAATTTGCGAGGAGTAATCTGATAAGGGCCTTTTTATTCGCGCCGACAAATTTTATCATGTACGCGTGCAATTGAATTGAGTGAATATTTATTTCAAGAGACGAAAACAGCGAATGATTCCGCCGCTCGTTTCATTTCCGAGGTGGCACATACATATTTATTTTTGACTCTACGAGCATGTATAACGAAAATTAGTCTGTATACTATCATAATTGATAAATTAATGATTTTAAATAAGTATTTGATTCTGATCTTTGCTGTTTCCAATTGACGCACAAGTTGTATTTAATAAGAAATGATGAACTGACCAGTCTTTTGAAGGTTTTACTATTGCCAAACAAGTGTTCTTTTTCGAACTTTCTAATATTTAAAACATATTTAAAGGTTTGACAAAATTGATCCGGCCAATAAACAACGCGGACGATGTGAAACATCCTAACCTATTGCCTATAAACAATTTAAACTTAAATCCAAATGGGTGTGTGCAGCAGTCATAATTATGTCTTTAATATTAGACAAGGCGATTGGTAAAACGATGTCTCTCCTGATATTGTTTATTAAGTTTCACCATTCCTTCCTTTGCACCGTACATGCGTACTTCACTGAATACCGATTTTGGTTTATAAATATATTTGCGTTGCTAATTGCGAGTGATTTGTGTAAAAATCACATAACTTAAGCATTAAAATAATAAAAAGCGTCTGGGCCTATGCGTTCATGTAAACATGCACTAAGCAAACATCGTCGACTTGAACAAAACCTACAGACAGCTGAGTGCAGAATATAAATGACTGTTGGCTGCGTTTGTATATCAAATAACTACGGAATCCGGATAATGCCATCTATAATCTCGCCCTTCTGTCATCAAGGGCGACACTTGACACACGAAGCGATACACGATATTTTGCGCGACAGTCGCGGCGACACACGATATATTTAACACGATATATCGCCCTTGTGAAGGTAGCCCAAAAGGCAATGTATCGTGTTAAATATATCGTGCGTCGCCGCGATTGTCACGCAAACTATCGTGCTCCGCCGCGACTGTCGCGAAAAATATCGTGTGTCGAGGCGACTGTCGCGAAAAATATCGTGCGTCGCCACGACTGTCGCGAAAAATATTGTGTATCGCTTCGTGTGTCGTGTCTCGCGTTCAAAGGGCGACACTAGACACACGAAGCGATACACGTTATTTTGCGCGACAGTCGCGGCGACGCACGATTTTTGTACTGTTCAAATATCGCTGTAATAATATCGCCTGTCCACTGTCAGGTTTTCAAAAAATCAGAGGAGACAAAAGCATGTGCATCATGTCGTATATACGTATATACATATATATATATATATATATATATATATATATATATATATATATATATATATATATATATATATATATATATATATATATATATATATATATATATATATATATATATATATATCTTTTGATATTATAGTATTTTATAATAATGTTAATGTCTCATAAGTAATTAACATGTATATGATTAATATAGAAAGTATTAGCTTTTTATACTTCAATCTGGCCATAAATAAATATTTAATAATTCATAAATATTTTATATAAACGAATATTGGATGATAGGAAAATCGCTTGGAATAACGATTTTGAATATAACACTGAGTTCCCAAGGTTGAGTTATTAGTTGTTCGATTCTTCGGTTCAACGTGCGTTACGTGCTTTTTGTTTAAATCATATTAGACATGCACAAAACTGACAAAAGTAACAGTGTGAACTTTATCTGAATATAATTATATAATAGATAATAGTCATTTATATTATATCTGGAACCCTGTTAAGCAAAATGAAACAAACGTTTTGCGCCCTTCAAAAGCGTATTTGTTAGCCAATATAAATATTATACAATTGTTGTTTGCACTGTATGCTGTTTTATTTATGCCGATAATTTATTTGATAAAGCATTATAAAGGATATGTAAAAGGTGAAACAATACAAGCAACAAAAATACCGTCTAATTAATGTATCAATAGACTGAACATTAATGTTGCTCGTCAATAATCTGGATAACATATAAATGATGATTGAACTGAAAAGAAATCATCTGGTTTCATGTTGATGTCTTACTTGAAGTTAAACGTTATCTACAAATCTGCAATCCTACTGGAAGTGATACAGATTATAATGATATATTATCTTAAAATTGATATAAATTTTACTCCATTGTTCAAATTTCTTAATAGTTTATGACATATATCCTTGTCAATATATATCAAAATTATTATGAAAATTCATTAATTTGTACTTGGTTTACTAATGGTAGAATAATTTTTTATAATTGTGTCGAGGGCAGCAATATTGATAATAAATGGTTAAAAATTACCGCAACACCGTTTAAAAACGCGACAGTCGACCGGCGATATTATTACAGTGATATTTGAACAGTACAAATATCGTGCGTCGCTGCGACTGTCGCGCAAAATATCGAGTATCGCTTCGTGTGTCTAGTGTCGCGGTCAGAAATTAGACCGTGATACACGAAATTCGGATAATATGGGCGATAATTGAATAATAAAATATCGTGCGTCGCCGCGACTGTCGCGCAAAATATCGTGTATCGCTTCGTGTGTCTAATGTCGCCCTTTGAACGCGAGACATGGCACACAAAGCGATACACAATATTTTGCGCGACAGTCGCGGCGACGCACGATATTTTTTGCAACAGTCGCCTCGACACACGATATTTTTCGCGACAGTCGTGGCGAACCACGATAGTTTGCGCGACAGTCGCGGCGACGCACGCTATATTTAACACGATATATCGCCTTTTGGGCGACCTACACAAGGGCTATATATCGTGTTAAATATATCGTGTGTCGCCGCGACTGTCGCGCAAAATATCGTGCTTCGCCGTGACTGTCGCAAAAAATATCGTGCGTCGAGGCGACTGTCGCGAAAAATATCGTGTATCGCTTCGTGTGTCTAGTGTCGCCCTTGATGAAAGAAGGGCGAGATTATAGATGGCACTTTCCGGATTCCGTAAATAACTGTATGCTGTAACTAATTGCTTTTTGAAAACGCAGTAGCACGTACACGTGCCTTTGCATAAACATTGCATTTGTAAATGCATAATTTTTCAGAAATATTTCAGGTATTTAAATAATTTTTTAAATAAGTGTCTTAGTTGTAATATTGCTAAACTATAATTTTATTAGAAGTTTGTATTTTCAATTTTGCAACAGTTGCAATCATACGAATAACAAAAAGCACGAAATATTTAGTGTGTTTTTTTTTAAACAACTTTTTAATAGCTGACGGTAAGGAAACTGAATTCGGTCGAACAATTGTACTTTATTTTTCTTATTTTTATAATTTAATTATATACGTACATGCATAAGTATACATATTGGATCTTTAGGGAACAATTTTTTATATAGATGACATATTTCATTGCAGATGTCTCACTCCAGACACATGGGAATTATAAGAGTGAAGCAACATCTACTAATCAAATAAAATGTTCACACAATTACGCATTACAAGTGATGCATTGTCTTCATGTATTTACCTCTTGCGAAAAGAAAGACATATTACTCCAAAGTTAGAAGTAAAGATCGTTTCGGGATATAGCGCGAATATTTTGCGGTAATTTGTGGTGATTTTTATTGACACTGACATGAAACGCGGTGATAGCGCCATAAGCGCCATTTAACTTAATCGAAGGGGGATTGAATTCCATTTGAAAATGCATTTTTAACGCTTTTGCTAGACGCAATGTAATTTAATAACGTTTTGTGATGGATGGTGAACAACAATAAGATCGCACAAACTATAAAAGCTCCGATTGAAACAACAAACGACATCGAATGAGGGTGTAATGAAATGTCGCTGAGCGCAGAATTACATGAACATTTCGCAGTAAACGACTCACTCTTATACAGAACTTATGAACACTTTTGATGAAATATCGCTTAAAATGTCAAATCGTTTCAGATTTAAAATTTCATTTTTGTATTTAAACTCATTTGCAACATATCAACGAAATGTTTGAACATGTAGCCCTATTTTGATGACGAAATAACTAATAATCAATTTTAATAGTTTCTTTTACCAAAAGTAACCACACATTTTTTAAGGTAAGTTTCCCTTTTGTGTCACTAGACAGGCTTGTATTGCAACTCAAACTGCATGAGCGGTGCTCTGTGAAAATTGGGTTTAATGCATGTGCGTAAAGTGTCGACCCAAATTAGCCTGTGCGGTCCGCACAGACTTATCAGCACGACACTTTCCGCCTAAACTGAATTTTTGATATGATGAGACTTTCTGTAAACGAAAAATACTATTAAAGTGGAAAGTATCGTCCCTTATTGGCCTGTGCAGACCGCACAGCTACTCTGGGACGACACTTTACGCACGTTCATTAAACCCTATTTTCACAGAGCACGGCCTAAATACGAGCAATTTACCATTTCATGTTAAAACATACGACGAAGCCAAAGTCTTTTAATACCCTAGCCTACGGCGAACAAAACAGAAAAGAGGGCAATAACAAATCCCTGGGGTTCAGTCCACTCAATCGTATGGAACCTTTAGTAAAAGCTTTCTGCCAAACTATGGCAAGTTCATAAATCATTTTACATATACTACATATTGATCTTGATGCAGAAACACTAGATTTGGTATGAGTTGTTACAACTTCTTCTTGTTATGAAGCTTAAATATATGTGCATAACGAATATGCAGAAACACTTCAGGAGGGATATCCTTGTTAACACCCGCTAGTATTTTTACACATCAAGTAAACAATTGCCTATACTATACACCCTTCACATATAAAAGTAATATATCTGTCCACATTTATGTTCCTAAACGAGCAGTTGTATTAACAGGAGAGATACCAGGGTGCAGGATTAACATTGTATTAACAGGAGAGATATCAGGGTGCAGGATTAAAATTGTATTAACAGGAGAGATATCAGGGTGCAGGATTAACATTGTATTAACAGGAACGATATCAGAGTGCAGTATTAACATTGTATTAACAGGAGAGATATCAGGGTGCAGGATTAACATTGTATTAACATGAGATATATCAGAGTGCAGGATTAACATTGTATTAACAGGAGAGATATCAGGGTGCAGGATTAACATTGTATTAACAGAAGAGATATCAGGGTGCAGGATTAACATTGTATTAACAGGAGGGATATCAGGGTGCAGGATTAACATTGTATTAACAGGAGAGATATCAGGGTGCAGGATTAACATTGTATCAACAGGAGAGATACCAGAGTGCAGGATAAACATTGTATTAACAGGAGAGATATCAGGGTGCAGGATTAACATTGTATTAACAGGAGAGATATCAGGGTGCAGGATTAACATTGTATTAACAGGAGAGATATCAGGGTGCAGGATTAAGATTGTATTAACAGGAACGATATCAGAGTGCAGTATTAACATTGTATTAACAGGAGAGATATCAGGGTGCAGGATTAACATTGTATTAACATGAGAGATATCAGAGTGCAGGATTAACATTGTATTAACAGGAGAGATATCAGGGTGCAGGATTAACATTGTATTAACAGAAGAGATATCAGGGTGCAGGATTAACATTGTATTAACCGGAGAGATATCAGGGTGCAGGATCATGTGACTTTGTGGTGTTCCCAATTACACTTTAATGAATGTAAACAAACCGGTAAGTTGTGTTTGTTTTAAAATAACTTTTTCAAACATTTTTTTTTCTTAAGAATTTCAACTAGTGCACAAAAGACAGATTTGTATGCTGCTTATAGCAATGGGAAAAACATCAGAATAACTTTTTTTAATACGCCTGTGTGCTTGTTACTAGTGTACTGCACGGATATGCTTCACGCAACGTGAATTTTCGTCACCGATTTCAGACGTATTCAAGGATTTATTTTTATACATTGAGATATCGGAACAAACTGCAAAAAAAACTGTCTCTTAGACACTTAAGTTTTTGCTAATGTATTTTAATAACTTGACATATTTGAAAAAATAAAGTTCTTTACGATGTATTTACATTATGTCCAGCCCGTGTGTAGACCCCGGAAAAACCCGTTGATTCTGCACCCTGGTACAGGGAGCCGTTGGGACGTGTATGTAAAGGTATTGTCGATATGCTGAGGATTGAACAACCTCATGCTCAGTGTGGCCCTACCAAGTGGCCTGTGACGTCAGTTTGTTTTGGATAAGTGCGTGAAGTAAATTATGCTCCGATTTAAAGTTTGAAAGCTGTGCTAGTATCTTTCTTTAAACTGAGTTGGAAAAAATAAAGCTCTTGCTACGGGGAAGAGTGCGAAGTGCATGCGCTAATAAGGCAACCAAGTTTCACTTAAGCAAAACTATTTGCCCCAAATATGCATATACCCAGGGAAAGTGTTCAATATCAATAGTAGCACGAGTTACATTTTGTTAAAATCAAGTAGAAACAAGGGACAAAATTGTCACAAAACCAGGTTTTCATTGTGAAAAAAATGTGATAAAGGGAGTAAACTCAAACTGAACTTTTGAAATGAACAAACAAAATTACCCCCCTTTGTAAGTTTGTTTAAAAAAAAATCTATTTTTAGTCGTCGCGACCTTGACATTGGAGATATTGACGTGATTCTTTCGTGCGACACACCGTCCCATGATGATGAACAAATGTGCCAAATGATTTTAAAATCTCACAATGAATGACATTTTTTTTTTTATTCAATATAATACATACAATGTATACATGTATATGATCATACAACATAGTGATTGTACAAAGCAATAAATTCAGACATGTTATACAAGATATGCTAATATATATATTTTTTTAAAGAGAAAAGAAATGAACAACTGAAGAATAGTTATGAAAAATGATGAGTTGTATAAAGTCGGAAGAAAGAATACTGGACTTGTGTGTTTTGTTGAACATTCACAATGATCTTATAAGATTGAAAAAAATATATATATTTTAGAAAGATAAACTAACATTAGAGTGAATTGTATATAAGTGGACAAACATTATGAGAATTTAATCCGATTCCATTTTTGTTCAAAGATTTGTAATCTGTCATTACTGAGGGCTATTTCTTTATCAATTTGGATTTTTAGTTTAAGACTATGGACAAAACAATTAAAGTTTGGTACTTGTTTTTTGTACTTCATAATAAAGATAAAATATTTCATCATTATAAGAATAAAATTCACAATATTATTACAGTCTATTGATTTCAATGTGTTAATTCCGAAACTTACATTTAAGAAAGATAGTTTAACGTTTAGTTGCTGTTGTTCAAGAAAAGATGCTAATTGATTCCAAATAGGCTGGATGTGTTTGCACTCCCAAAAAAGATGTTCTATAGTTTCGATGTTTTCACTGCAGAAATCACACAGATTTGAATTAGATAATTTGCATTTAAAGAAATATTTATTTGTAGCTATAATTCTATGGATGTATTTATATTGAAAATTTCTCAGTGTGCTTTCAACAGTTGCTTTATATGGCATGGTAAATATGTGTTTCCAATTAAGTTCATGTTCTCCGAAAAGGACTTGCCATTTATTTTGGATTTTGGAGTTTTCTGTAGGGTTTTTAATTTGTAGTGTGTACAATATTTTATTTTTTTTTGTTTTTTCTTCCAAGTATGTTTTCTACGAATTTTGTTTGAGTACATGGTGTATTATTTGTATTGATTTCAGATTTAATATGTATGGGTATGCTTTTGATTAGTGTGTAATACTTCAGGAAATTATTTGAAGGTATTCCGTATATGTAGCATATATCATCAAAAGAGTAAAAATCCTTAATTCTGAAGTCATATAATTGGTCGACATATTTAATGCTTCGTTCAAACAAATCTTTATAGAAAAACGTCTTATTGTTTGAAGTTATGTCTTTATTGTTCCATAAAATAGTTTTACTGCTGGTTTTGGTTTCTAGTTTATGAGTGACATCACTCCATGCTGATAGAACATCAGACAGAAATATGTTTTCGTTTGCAATTTCATGTAAGATAGTATTGCTGATGTTACATTCAAAGAGTAAGGAGTCACCATATTTTTTTAGGATTTTCTGGTAGAATAATTTCCATTTACTCGTATTGGTATTATCTAGGTATCTTTTAACCCAGCTGCATTTGATTGCCTTCACGAATGAGTCAATGTTCGTTAATTGGATACCTCCATTTTCTACGGATTGAATTAACTGAGTTCGTTTTATTTTATCAGGCTTACCGTCCCATATGAAATTAAATATTGCTGATTTTATATCGTTAATAACATCATTTGGTGGATTTGGGAGAACTGTTAATACATAAATTAATTTAGGAAGTGCAAACGTTTTCAATACTGTGTTTTTTCCGATGAGTGTAAGTTTACGGTGATGCCATGATTTTAAGCAGTTTTTAAAATTCTGCAATTTAGGAAGTATGTTTTTAAGAACTGTATCATTTTCATTATTTGTGAAAGTAATTCCTAACGTTGTGGCTTCATTGGATGTCCAATTAAATTTCATTTCCTTTTTATATTGGACATTACTTTGTTTTAATTTACCTACTCGTAGCACAGTACATTTACTTTTGTTTAGTTTAAGACCCGATATCATTCCGTAAAGGGTTAACGACTCTATGAGGTTATGGAAAGAATCGTAATTGTCGTTTAAAAAATAAGTTGCATCGTCAGCAAATAGGGACTGTTTGATTTCTTCGTCAGGTTCTAGTGATATGCCTTTTATGTGTTTATTTGATTGAATGTGATGTGATAGATACTCGATGCAAATAATAAATAGCGATGATGAGAGTGGACATCCTTGTCGAACCCCTCGTTCGATGTTAAAACTGTTTGAAAAGAAGCCATTGTTAATGATTATACTGTTAATATCGGTATAGAATAGTTTGACCCATTGAATGAGACTTTCACCAAAGTTCATATTTTCTAAGCAAGACAACATAAATGAGTGATCAAGCGAATCGAATGCCTTTTCAAAGTCTGCAAAGAATATTAGACCAGGATTATTTGAATTGTTGAAATAGTTTATGCATTCTTGGATAAAACGAACGTTTTCACCAATGTAACGTCCTTTTATGAAACCAGATTGAGATTTTGAAATGATTGATGGTAATATTTTTTTAATTCTGTTTGCTATACTTTTAGTTGCAATTTTATAATCATTGTTTAGTAAACTAATTGGGCGCCAGTTCGATAAGGATTCTAAGTTTTTTCCAGGTTTTGGAATGAGTGATATTATACCTTGTTTTTGAAGCGTAGTTAAGTTTTCATTATTATATGAATAGTTTAGTGAATTAATTAAATGTGTTTTGATATCATTCCAAAATATTTTATAAAACTCAATGGTGATACCATCAGAACCTGGACTTTTGTTATTTTGCATTTCTTTTAGTGCTAATCCACATTCATATTCATTTAGTAATCCGTCACACAATAGTTTTTCTTCTTGATTTAAAGCGTGTTGTGTATTTTTAAAAAGGGTGTTATTTTCAACATTTTTTCGTTTATAGAGGGTTTCGAAAAATAAACGTTGTTCTTCTAGTATTTCAGTTCTGTTTGTTATATCTTTGCCATTGACTACTAATTTGTGTACAGTTTTTTGTTCACTTCTACGTTTTTCAATGTTTGCGAAGTATTTTGTATTTTTTTCATTGTGTTCAACATGCTGTGCACGCGCTCTTAGTAGTATTCCATTGAGTTGTGTATGATAGATTCCATCTAGTATTTGTTTTTTTAATGTTATTTCATTTTCAATGTCGGTGGTATCATTTGTGTTTGTTTGATGCAATTGTTTTTCAAGTGTTTCAATGGTTTTGATGGTTTCAGTTTCAAGTTTATGTGTTTCTTTTTGTTTAAATGATGTGTATCTAATTGTTGTGTTACGTATATTTCCTTTAATTACTTCCCATAAGGTGTTTGGGTTTGCATCTTTATTATTTTGAACTGTATTTAATATTTCCTGTTTTATTTGTGTTTGATATTGTGTATCTAATAAGATGCTGTTGTTAATTTTAAAGTATCCTGGGCCTCTTTCAGGTTGTATATTGTGCAGTTTAAGTTCAACTAGAGAGTGGTCAGTCATAAATCCTGGTTTTATGTTACATGTGTCAATAATGTTGCAAAGAGACTCAGAAATTAAAAAATAGTCTAATCTACAAAATATTGTTGGTTTTGTGTTTGAGTGCCAGGTGAATTTGCTTTCGTTTGGATATACTGTGCGCCAGATGTCTATTATATTGTAGTTTTCAATTATGTTGTTTAAAATGATTCTGTTTTTAGGATGGGTATAAAGGTTTCCTTTCTTTTTATCTAATAATGGGTTCAGGACAGTATTGAAATCACCACCGATTATAATGTTTTTATCTTGGTTATTAATTATAAAGGATTGTAATGTTTCGTAAAATGTGGAATCATCTATGTTAGGACCATAGATGTTGATTAATGTTAATTGTGTTTCATGTATTTTGATATCTATATTTGCTAGTCTGCCAATTATTATTTCGTTAAAATTATCGACTGTGATCCCTATATTGTTTTTAATAAGAACGGTAATGCCTTGTTTATTAGTATGTTGTCCACTGAGATAGATATCTCCGTCCCATTCATCTTTTAAGGTTTGTGCTAAAGTATGTGTCAAGTGACATTCTTGTAGTAGGCATACATTATATTTTTTATCGTCTAACCATTTGAATATTTTTATTCGTTTATTTGTGTTATTAAGCCCTTTTACATTTAAAGTACATATTTTTATCATTTAAAGAGGTGGAGGGTGATTTAAATGATAGTTTGTGTGTGATTGTCCAGTTAGTTTCTATTTTTAAATATGTCCTGTTGCTTTCCATTATAAGACATAAGATGTACATACATACAAGCAGAAAAAGAAAATAAAAAACGGAAACATGAAGATGAATGTTCCATAGAAATGAAGAAGTATGAAAAATAATGACAAAAGTGAGAGAGAGAGAAAAAACAATAAACAACTAGTCCCAAATAGAGACACAAAAAGCGCACTTCCGTACACTGGAAATACACAAAAATGAAATAGATATAATTAATAATAAAGAATAAAACAGAACATATGCAATTCAGTGTAAATTTAACACAGGACATTTCATATTCGAATATTAATGTTTTATTGCTTAGCTATTGTATACTTTCTTATAATATTAAGAAGTAGATGTTAAAAGTTAATCAGTTAACATTTGAATTATTTTATTTTTTTAAAAGGGTACATGAATAATATTTAAGAGTTTATAAGCGAGGTCGTTTTACATTTCATATGCACACAACAATTACATAGTAATACTCATATCTTGTAACAATATATTTTTATAATATGATAAATGAATCTGGTTAAACAAAAGTTGGTTATATGCATTGGACAATGACATATACGAAATCAAGGATTATAGTCATATTCAAACAGCAGTTTTTATCAAGAAGCTGATAAATAATTTTTTATAGAAATAATTAGAATCAGGCAAACATAGGATAAACATAATCATAATAAAATAGTTTTTTGCTTTTTTATAGAGATGGTTGTTTACATGTGGATTAAGGTCTTATACTGAAAGCGTTACATTGCAAGTAAACAATGTAGATACTATTGATTATTTTGCATAAATTTATTTTAATAAATGCCTGAATTAGTTTTTGTGAGAAATATAATGATATACATTCTCTTGACAAAGCCTAAGTGTGACAACCATGCTACTTTTATTTCCTATATGAATTGTATAAGCCATTCATTATTTCTGGTGTTAGATGTAAATTTTATTAATAAAAACTTTCAGTGGAAATCAATAATTTCACAAGAAAAGGCGTTTCTTTACTAGATGTGTAGTTAGTATACTTTAGAAAAAGGATTGAATACTCTGGCCAATAATGTTGAATCATACAGTGAAATTTAATTTAGCATCTCACTTTCATAGAACACTTTAAAAAAGCTTCATGTGAAAGCGAAAATGAAGCAATTGTATAGAAAAATGATGACAAAATTGCTAGTTGAATAGTGTTAAATGAAAATATAAGAGATGATCTTAGTTTTACCACTTCCAATACCTTCAAACTTTAGTATTTATCACAGTAAACCCTTAAATGAAATCTTTTTTTGTGTGTGAAGGTATCTAAGTGCATACATTATTTTTCAAATGGGACACTGAATGACTTGGTATTACAATAAGGATTTAAAATAAACAGTTTTATATAAATATATTGTTATTTTACACACACACATACACATAAAGACCTTAAAATAGCACTTTCATTATGGGGAACTTATTGTCTAATTACATGAGTAACAGATGATATAATCCTGACTTCAAACAGTAACTGCTTTGATGAAAATCTGATCATCATTGTTTGTATACTCAGTTTCAGCAAACATACACACAAACACATGCATATAAATAAACATAAAGTTTGCACTAAAAAATACATCATATGCATAAAGGATTTTGTAAGGATAGCAATTAAGATCAAAATGTCAAATTCGTTTGCATATTCAATTTCAGAAAAAACAAGATGTGTTTGTGAAACACAATGTCCCCCTATATGACGTTTGACCTTGAAGGATGGCCTTGACCTTGACCCTTCACCACTCAAAATGTGCAGCTCCTTGAGATACACACGCATTTCAAATATAAAATTGCTAGCGTCAATATTGCAGAAGTGTCATTACATGAGCAATTTTGACCCATATATTTGACCTTGAAGGATGAACGTGACCTTGACCTTTCACCATTCAAAATGTGCAGCTTCATGAGGTACACATGCATGCCAAATATCAAGATGCTATCTTCAATATTGTACAAGTATTCATAAAATAGGCAATTTGGGCCACATATATTTGACTTCTTACCTTGAAGGATGACCTTGGCCTTGACCTTTCACCACTCGAAATGTGCAGCTCTATGAGATACACATGCATGCCAAATATCAAGTTGCTCTCTTCAATATTGCAAAAGTATTCATAAAATAAGCGATTTTGGCCACATATATTTGACCTCTGACCTTGAAGGATGACCTTGACCTAGACCTTTTACCACCTAAAATGTGCAGCTTCATAAGATACACATGCATGCCAAATATGAAGTTGCTATCTTCAATATAGCAAATGTTATTGCAAAATGTTAAAGTTGGCGCAAACCAACCAACAGACCAACCAACCAACCAACAGACCAACCGACAGACAGGGCAAAAACAATATGTTCCCCCAATACTATAGTGGGGGACATGAACAACACATAAACACAGGCATATACACAAAAGAGAGTTAGCACACAAAAAACAACAGACACATGCATACAGGACATTATTAGGATATCAAAGTGTTGTCAAGAACATTCGGCATGATATGTCAAAACAGGAAATTTATAAAAACACAAATCAGGTTTATTATATACAAACAACTTGAACACAAGCATATATACATACAGAGAGTAAGAACACAAAAAACAACATCATATACATAAAGGACAATATTAGGATATCAAAATGTTGTCAAGAACACTCAGTATGCTATGTAAAAAAACAACAGGCAATTTATAAAAACACATATCAAGTTTATTTTATACATTATTTTGTTTAATTTTCTGTGACAATATAATCTACAACTATGAACATATTTTGGGAATTATTTGAACATTCTTAACATAAAACTCACTTTTTATTTTAAATTAGTTAACAGGAATATCAGGAGTAATATGGATAATCAGTTCATGTTGGTTCAGCATCTTTAACTATAATATTATTTCTATACTATAATTATTATTTAAATGACTGAGGTTAAGTTTTGTTTTGACAAGACGTCAAGAGAAAAGTAAAATAGACAGGTAATATTCCCACTGATCCGAATTAAAAAAAACAACAAGCTGAGAGCCTGGTATAACAAAGATAAAAACATAAGTCAACATCAAGATAAAACAAACCTCTGTAAGTGAATAGTATTTTGCCAAAAAAGATGTCATAAACGTTAAATATTAAGGCCTTTAAGTGAAACTTTATTTGCATGTATACATGATATTTTTATTAGAAAGGGGCGTAACTGTGTTAGCAGAGGAAAGCTATTAGGCACGTGCATAGCATGATAGGTAGCTATACTTGAAATGAAAGCCACAGTATGTTATGTATCGATATTATATTTAAACATTATTGTATATTATTTAAATTACATGCTAAGTTTTACCCGATAGATTAGTATAAATTTCTGAAAGACATCGTGGGAGCATACTCCATTTATTTAATGTTTATTTTACAATATTTAACGTTATTGTAAATTATGATTTTTTTTGTACATTATTGTAACTGATATATTATTTGCAAATATATCTGTTAATTTACACGCAATTAATTAGTAATAACTTACTAACTTACTTTTTCTGTGTCGTTTAATGTGTATTATTTCAGATAAAATATATATTTATTTTGGAAGTAGTAATTAGGATGGATACTTTTGATAGTCATGCAGCATGGGACCACATTTCATACGATGACCGATACACACATAGTTTGCATAGGTCCTTGCTACATACGATAACGCAGTAATTACTATGTGTGACTAGTGAGATGCTACTTTGTTTCTTGCACTGGTGACAGACTCGGAATAGGATTTCTTCGGCCACGGTTTTTCTAGCCAGGTTTTAAACTCGGAATGTTTTATTTGAGTACCTTGTTGATTTCCCTTGAATAGCGCAAATATTTTTCCTTCAAAGGACCACGACCTTTCGACACTGCTAGGTTGTTTCAGGCGCACGGACGCCAGCACCTCTGCGTTCAGTTTGGTAAGGTCTTCGTTCACATAGATGCCTAATCCCTTAAATAGTTTCGCTTTTTGTAGAATGTCAATTTTAGTTTGTCGCCGTACAAATTTCACAATTACAGGCCTATTTGTGTTCGGTTTAAATTTTCCGAGCCTGTGGGCGATGTCTATATCATTAGGCACCATGGAGATGCCCAGATGCGTATGAACAAGGTTGATTATTTGGTTTGTCACCGACATCGAGGATTGACGGTCCTGGTCATCTGGAACACCGGCCATTCTTAGGTTGTTTCGACGGCTATACTGTTCGGAGTTGTTCTCAAACTCATCGTGGTTTAAAGACTCACTGCCCTTCTTATTTTCTAATGCCGCATTTTGTAATTTCAGATCCTCAATTGTTTTGCTTTTGGTGTCACAGTCCATTTTGAGACGTTCAATTTCTCGTTTTTGCTCAAGAGCGTCACTTTCAAGTATTTCTATGCGGCGAATGACATTGCCTAGGAGTTTTTCCTTTAACTGTTCCACGGTTTCTTTAATGATTTCTTTTATGAATGTTGAGTCTTCTTTTGTAAGGACATGAGATAATTTATCGCTTATTTCGTCAAGGCGTTGTTCAATTGTTATTCCACATGTTTCGTGATTTACGTTTTGCGCACTTGTGACGAATGTCGTCATTGTTTTCTGTTTTTTGGGGTCTGGTTTCGTTGTATTCTTTGTATTCTTAGTTTGATTGCTACATTTTGTTGTTTTTGTTGTTGTTTCGCCTTTTTCAAACACTGACGTCTCTAGCAAGCTAGTGTTTATAGAGGTTTCACTCGCTGTCGACGAAAGTGCCCGCTTACCGGTATTCATTTTACTCTGAGTTGTATGATTGTACTTATACAATCTGAATTGTACTTATTGTAAGGCTTGAAGTTGAGGCTTATAGAAAAACGGTAAATGTCGCGGCTTGTACAACTTACATCGCACTGTTAAATTGGGCTTCTCAATTAATATTACTGCTTCAAGCGTGACGATTGATTTGCTGCGTAGAGCGTGACGGGTTAACGGTACTGTAAAGCCGCTCAAAACCGCTCAAACTACCGTCACTTGGAGAAAAAAAATACCCCACCCGGCGTATTTAGCAATGAAAACTTAGCAGTTTGTCAAAATACTTATTTTGTTTCACATTTTTTTTATACGTACATTTATATTGAAGTTTAGTCCTTCATATTCACTTATTCCACACTTTTCACTCTTCAAATCACACTAATTGCATATGTTTATTAAAAGTTTTACATTTTGTTTAATTATGTTTACACCGGAAACCGGAAACCGATGCAAATTTACAATGAATGACATAGTTATGGCCAGGACAAGCTCATTTATGGCCATTTTTGACCTTTGAACTCAAAGTGTGACCTTGACCTTGGAGATATCGACGTAATTATTTCGCGCGACACACCGTCCAATGATGGTGAACAAATGTGCCAAATGATTTTAAAATCTGACAATGAACGACATAGTTATGGCCCGGACAAGCTTGTTCCGCCCGCCCGCCAGCCCGCCAGCCAGCCCGCCAGCCAGCCAGCCAGCCCGCCCGCATTCGCCAATCTAATAACCAGTTTTTTCCTTCGGAAAACCTGGTTAAATATGATATTTACACAGCTTTCAAAATAATAAACAGAGTCAAAAATTACGTAACATACCATGTAGGATGGTAACCCTGATAATTGATAAACAGACTAAGAGAGAAATTATGTATTACAATGAAACTTCCACAACATGGTGACAAACATCTTGTTCGGAAATGCTTAACATTATGTGATATATTATACAGGAGGATTTCATTAATTTCTTCATTTTTATGGAAAATCGAAGTGTTGTTTGTTTCCATTGATTAACGACAAATAACATCGATTAAACAATAGGAACTGATTTATTTTCATCATTAATAACGTAAAGGCATTATAGATGTTGCATTGATCATTTATTGATACAATAACACAACATTTCAAAGAACTAATATGAATAGTGTGTCACTGAACGCAATTCTGTTGAACAGTGCGTTTGTCTTTTTTATAATTGGAAACAGCCGCGTTTGAAAGTAAATAAAGCTATTAATTATAGTACATATGTAGCATGAAAATACCTGCATGTAACATATGATAAGCCGCGTAATGCGAAAATGGGTCTTATGCCACATGCGGCCAGGGTAAGCATGTGGAATTATATTTATTTTCGCACAACGCATGTCATAAAATGCAAAAACGCGTGCTAATATGTCAATGTCCCTCTTGTATTGCGAGCAGCAGATATTAAAATATGTAGTTTTAATATTTTGTTCGATCAAATGTGCATACCATATATTATATATATCGAAAGTATAGAACGTGTGCATTCCACATGAATCAATATTACAAGAACATATATATGTGTATCTATATAATAACATACGTACTAATACTATGTAGTGCAATAATAAACCCACAAACAACGACTTATATAAATACTTCAATACATTTTTCTGAAAAATCAATCAATATTTGTTTATTTTTTCAGTACACAATATTTGACAGTTTGTAAAGCTTATTTCCAAGAGGGAAATACAACGGTTGATTACTGATCAGTAAAAGCAGGAGTTCTCTTTAAGAGGGAAATACAAAGGTTGATTACTAATTACTAATTGATTCTCTTGCGGAACTTTGCCAGGTTGTGTTTCTCAAGAAAATGCCACCTTAGACGAAATTTCCGTAGTTTTTGTCGGCGGAGGCGTACCTCTTTAAAACTTGCATTATTAAACATTAAACAAGAGATCATATGCTTCGTTTAATGTTGGAAGAGGATCCATTGGACCCGTTTTGTATTTTTTATTTTCATATGTCCAATAGTAATTTCATTTAACGCATGTTATACTTATTGACAATAATAATAATAATAATAATAATAATAATAATAATAATATTAATAATAGTAATAATCAAAAAAAATAATTATGTTAATGTCAATGTTAATGTTAATGTTAATAATAATAATAGTAATAATCAAAAAAATTAATAATGTTAATGTCCATGTTAATGTAAATAATAATAATAATAATAATAATAAAAATAATAATAATAATAATAATAGTGGAATGTCCTAACAAACGGAAAGTTCATCATTGGCGTCGCTCTAGAGAGCGGCGACTAGTATGTAATGCATTTTTTTTCGCTTATGGGAGAAAAAGTTATTTTACGGATCAATGTATATATTTTTGTTTTAAGAATATCTTGCATAGTGGTGATTTTTTGTGTAAATTAGTGTAAATAAGTACTGCATTTGTGCCTATTACATGTATTACAACATGTATTGCCAATAATGCAAAGCTAATTGTTTTAATTAATAACTGATCAACAACTGATCACAGGAGAAAGATCACAGGGACTGGGCAAATACGCGAAATTTTCTGGTTTTGTATAAAAACAAAACATAATCAAAATATATTTATTTGGTGGTTTTTCTAATTTGCTTATTTAGTAGAGAATCAATGTAGTACGATATTTGACGACCTTTCGCGCAAGCAAGTTTATTGGAAGGCGTAGTGGTACGAAAACGTAAAAGGTATTAGTTTATTAATAGACGTATAATAACGATCGCTATACACAACTTCACCAAATAGCAGTACATAAATGATGTCGGCCGGAATAGCTCAGTTGGGGGAGCGTTAGACTGACGTTGTTTACGTAACAATTATCTAAAAGCCCCGGTTCAATCCCGGGTTCCGGCACGAACGGAACAGTTCGGCGTCTGACAATTTTTTTCAGTCAGGTTAATAATTATAATAAAGCTTTATTTTATGTAGACATTTTAAAATCCATTTTACTACAATTGGACATTTTTATTAAAATTAATGGATGCCGAGTGGTGACAACGTTCATTAAAATTTCTTACATCACTTAAATAATAAATAATAAAAAATACACGTGTCTTTATATTAACACATAAATGCAAACAACACATCTATTATCCATGTATTTTTATGGTTGTCTATCATAGGACCTACCACATATAGAGCGCGAAGCGCGACACGTATTATTGATAATAACAATGAGTTGCGATAAAGGAAGCAGACGCTTATCAAGGAGGAGCTGTGTCCCAGCAACCCGTTTCCCTAGAGTCAAGCACTTCTCGGAGTGTTTTTTTAAGAACCACATATAGAACGCGAAGCGCGACACGTATTACTATCCATGTGGTATGGGCCCTTTAGAATTATCCGACCATTACGTCCATAGTTATCTTCCTTAGAATTTGAGAAATTTTGAAATCGTTGTTCGAAGTCCAAAATTTTCATCCGATTGTTCCCAATCTTGCACAGGTTTTATTCATCAATGAGGACCCAACCCAAACTCTATATGAGCAATATCGGACCATAAGTCCAGAATTATGTCTCTTTGAATTTAAAAATAAAAGTAAAAAACTGCTTGGTTAGGTGATTATGTCAACATTTTTCATCAGATTCTTTCCAAACTTACAGTGTCTTCATACCAATGAGCATTTTTACCTCATTTAAAATGAGAAACATCGGGACAATAAGTCCAGATTTTTTTTCTATTAAATTTGACAAAATAAACTTTTCCACTTGTTTAAAAGATTTCACAACTTTCGTCTGAATCTTTCCAAACTTGTTAGGTGTTTTTATATCAGTATTACTCGAACCCTATTGAACATGATGAATATCGGAGCAATAAATCTATTATGATCTTTTACTGAATTTCAAAGTATTGTGAAATGCAGCTTCTTTATGCAGTTCACAGTTTTTATTCTTTTTTTTTTCAAACTTTTACAGTGTTTTTATATACTCAACCCCTATCGTAAATGAGCAACGTAAGAATACGTTCAGAATCATCTCCCCTTGAAGTTGAGAAAAATATGAAATTACGCTAACAAGATGAAGTAGATTTTTTAAAACCTACACAATTCTGTTCCATTAAAGAAAACTGCACACGGAAGTCAGTAAAAAAAGGAAACCAATGTAAATAAAATGAACTATGAAATAGTTGGGGGTTACAACACAAAATCATAGATAATGGTTATTTGGGAGTTATAACACAACACCATAAATAATGGTTAATTGGGGGTTATAACACAAAATTATAGATAATGGTTATACCAGTATCTTTTTCTATTTTGTTTAAAATAATCGGCCAATATTGATATTTATAGTAGAAAAAAATCGTTCCATGTAACTTCATTGTGTGCCTTTTACACTGAAATTCCTGACGCCCTTTGATGCTTTGCATCGGACCAATCTCTGCGTGCACAAGCGTGTATGATTTCATTAGGAAACAATTCCGATAGAGCCAACAAAGCGACACTCATGCATGAATTGGTTTAGCGGCATCAGGAGCGATTAAAGAGAAAGACGATGGCGTCTTCGGTAACCATACCAGACGCGTCGATCACGGCTAAAGTTTATTTCATGCAAATATTGTTTTACTGACGGGATACGTGTAAGGGTATATAATTATGTCTTTTGTTTTTATAAGCATAATTTACAGATCCACAGTCATTAATCTTATGAATATATCCTCATATATAAAAAAAAGAATAATTTGGTGTAAATTTTGCTGTTAGTATTTTCCTTTCGATCTATGATATGCATTTTTCGAACGTTGTATGTCTTTACTGAAACATTCTTGTTTTACTACACACAAAATTCAAAGGGATCATACATTTCTGTTGTCATAGACTGTCATCGTGGTCGATGTTCACTACTTTATGTAGTTTTTATTGGTTAGAATATTAAGTTTGTCATAGAAAAGAGTCAATCCTGATATTGGATTAAATGTCAGACATCTTGACTCATCCTAATGAATCTTTTCGCGTTCAAGAGCTCGTATGATTAAATGAGGACACCCATCAGATTCAATCCCAAAAAACCCACTCAGTGGGGTGAATTAATAAAATGCCACTTGAAGCGAAATGCAGACAAGAAGAATTTTCTTTACTTACAATAGCAAAGATACTCATCACGGATAAATCAGGTAAATATATATTGTCTTACAACTGTGAAACATTTACTGTGGGCATGTATAACCCTTTACCACTTAGATACGTGTTTAGACGCATTTGTAGTCCCTTAAAAATTTACATTTAATTAAATACCTTTCTTACTAAATTCATGTTTAAAAGGCTTCATTTCCAACCCTTAATTAGTGATGATCAGCAAAGAGCATAAAACCTGAAGATACTGTGAGTTACTCGCAGGCTGTCCGGGTTTTAAGCTGGTTGCAAAAGCCATTGCTTACGGGGAAAAGGGTTAACATTATGACCCACATAAAACGAGACGGAATAAATTGTGTTTGTTTGTCATTTTATCAATATAACATTTATGTACGATTAAGCTTTGGTGATAAAACCGTTTCCTTTCGATATTCACCAAACTTTATGAAAACGTTTGTATAACTCATTTTGAAACCAAGGCAAGACACAACACGACTTATTGATATTACCTTACGATTTTTAAAACAAATACGAGCTAGTAAATAAAGAGTTATGGTCATTGATGTTTATAGATTGGCCCTCGCCGTCTAAGCTACATATGATTATTTAATAAGCATCTGATGTAAACCACAATAAACTGATGTAAACCACAATAAACTGATGTAAACCACAATAAACTGATGTAAACCACAGTAAACTGATGTAAACCACAATAAACTGATGTAAACCACAATAAATTGATGTAAACCGCAATGAACTGATGTAAACCACAATAAACTTCAATTTTAATTTCAAGATTCATGTTTGCACAACATGCGGATACGTGCTAGTGCTCAATGTGACAGAGTGATAATTCACGCATTTGTGACTACTAAACGTTACGCGTTCCATTTTTTTAGAAATAAGCAACAGCTTTGCGTCCTAAATCCACCATCGTAAGCACTTAAAGTAGTGCGATGTGAGTTTGAAGTTTTTCAGTGATTTTATTAAGGTCGTTCTTTGCACAAACTGAAACAAGAGCAGCTACGCATGTATACACGTAGTTATATTATTTGCAGTGATAAATAAATGAAGACATCTCATCTTTAGGTTTGGAAGTTACTTACCTTTATGTTAGCTCTGCCATTTTCGTTTAATGGTTCGCTCTCTTCGATGCAAGCCGTCCTGAAAATATAAACCGACTAAAGTGTACGGTTTGTTGCTTTACATTTCTTGAGTACGTTGTTTTGCAACGGAACCAACGGAATATAAGTATTGAGGTTGCTAAGTAAAAAAAAACTGAATAATAATAGTTATACATATAAAATAAAAATAGAAATACATAATATCCCATGCATTCTTCTAAAGATCCGAATGAAATCAAGCCGTTGGCATAATTTATTGTGATTTAAAGTGAGACAGTCACATAAGAATCGTATGTACATATTTGTTATTACTTCAAATAAATTGAACACGATAACGCATGTAACTATTATTGGTGCGAAGCAAGATACGCACACATGAATTGTCATAAAGAAAATTTTCTCAATAAAACATCTTGGAACATCATGACCTGCTGGAAAACATATTTATTATATCGTCAAGAACACATATATAAAACAAAGTAGAAAAATATTTAAGACAAGACCTGCATTTGTGAGACACAATGCACCCTTCCCCCGCGTTTCGCTTTGAAGCCGCATCGCAACTATTTTAGAGAAATATTCTAAGGCCCAAAACATCGCCAAAAAGCAATAGGCGGGAACGAAACTCACACTTCATCTGTTAGTCATGTAGGTAGAGTCACATACCAAAAAATCAGCGCAATATCCAAAAGAGTTTCGTTAAAAACCTCCGGAATACGTCGAAGGCCCATAACGTCGCCCAAAATCATTGGACAAGAAATAATTACACACTTCATCTGTAGGACATGTAGGTAGACTTACATACCAAAAATCAGCTTAAAATGTGGAAGAATTGCGTAACAAGATCTCCAGAAAATACTTATTATAGAGAAAATTTCCAAGTCCAAGAACCATAACTTAAACAAAAATCAAAGGACCGGAATGAATATGACACTTCATCTGTAGGTTATGTAGGTAGACTCACATACCAAAAATCGACCCAATACCTTCAAGCGTTGTGTAAGCAGTTTTTACTAAAATCCTCCGCAAAATGGTAATTACAGAGAATTTTTTTAAAATCCAACGCACATAACTTGGCCAAAAATCAATAGTACGGAACGAATACCACGCTTAAACTGTAGGTCATGTAGATGCCGACAAGACGGACGGACGGACAGTGCGGCTGCTTTATGCCCCCTACCGGGGCGTACAGATAATTAAAACAAAATACATGATAAATTTAAGCAAACGCGCACTTCGAACAAGATAAACATTAAAATCTCAGAAAATTTCAAAAGGCAGGAAATGTCTTGTCATAAATATTAATTTGCATGCTCGGGGAAATAAAGGTTCCTTCAGTAGCGGAAACTAACTGATTACTGGGATGCTCGAGCGGAAATAATTCTAGATTAAGGTTCCTAAGAAACTTCTGTTTTTGTCAGAATCGCAAATTAGGCGAATTAATGGAGAGATAGCCGTCTAACTAAATCTCGCGAGATGCGTTCGGTCAATTCGTTCCGAATATACACATGATAACTGGTGGAGCATAGATGAGAAGCATGGTTAATGACCAAGTTTCGCTATTTGTCATACCTAAGTGGGTTGGTGTTATATACGTATACTAAAGAAATACTTTAACGAAGATTGTACACATTTAAACATAGATCTTAAACAATTTCATGAAGATGTGAATTCATACTGTATATACACATAATTTTGTAGTCTTTGTTATTTTGCAGCACACTGTCTTGTAAAGACTATTTCACAATCCATTAAAAATGATTTGTGGATCCTCTCTTTTTCTCTACCTAACAGTATCATTAGTCGCAAAACGCTGAATACTTTTAAAACATTCCGCACGAATTCATAGAAATAGCTAACAAAAGTAATTCCAATAAGTCATCCGCTTGAACATGTAACATGAAAAAGTTGTCAACAGCGGAAATGCAGGAACATGATTAATCGCACAATCAGTTCAAGAGGAAATGTCGTTTCATCAGGACAACACACTGAATATGTTCACCATAATAAAATATTCTAGTAGTCGTTGCAAAAGTGATCGGAAAAGGATTAAATATATATACTGAGTCTACACCGAATGCGTACAATAAGCACGTGATCTGTATATTTTATAATGGGAAACAATAAGAACTGAATTGTGGCAATGCGCTTGTTCACATATTTTGGTGTTCATCACTGTTGACAATGCCAGTTCAAAAGCGAAAATACAACTAGAACATAAATTGTAACACCAGATACCTTATTACCATGGTCATCATTAAGCAAATATGTCAGTTCAGAAATTTTGGATCGGTAGAAAAAAGTTTAAATAAAAACATTCACATGTAATCTATAAAAAAAACTGTAACGACCGAAAAAAACATGCAGATGGACTAAAAGCCAAACGCGAACAACCTGTCTAAAATTTCTTGTAAAGGTTGAAATTGCACATTTCAAGATGAACATGTGGACGTATTCCGAAACAAATAACTGTGTATCACCGTGGGTTTATAGATACAAAGAATAGCACAATGTGATGTTGCATAAATCCATGATCATTGCTGTTGTTGCTATCGAAGTATTATGCAATTCTGCAAAAAGCGAAACGAAGTCCTTACACATACAAACAGTTGTTTAAGTATTTTCCATTATTATGATTCATGTGTCATAACAAAATATTAAAGATGTTTAATGTGGTACAATATATAATTACTTGGCAGCCGACGGGAACCATTTCAGCTTACAATATTTCCCTTCAGCTGACTCATGTTCAGATGGAAACTGTTTTAAAAACTAAATCGTTGAACAATTATGGAACACTACTAATTTGGCTAAGTGACTGAATTTGCATGACCGCACTGGTAAAATACATTGAATTCTCTTTTGAGGAACGCTTTTAATAATGGGAAACGTGGTTGAAAGATGCATTAGCAATCATCGAAAAGAGCTTAAATATATCCCATTGTCACGCGAAATACCTAAAGGGACGAATGCGTCTGCAGTTCGGAAGAAACAAATTCGGCAACTATATAATTGTTTGTTTGAAAAGTTAACAGAAGCATGTATTTTCTCTAAATTTCAGAGATTGTTGTTAAAATAAAATTTATGTGAGAAAGCAATGGTGTGCCGTAGTTACAATTATTCACAATGTATCCTATATATTAATTTGTTTGTGATAAAAGCAAATAATTTTGGATAAGTAACATTATTACCCAACTGATGTAGTACATGTATTTACTAAAACGAAGTCCGTTATGGACTACACAATATAACTGAATTTATATTTATATTAGTAAAATATTGTATTAAAATGTCTGACATAATAAGTATTGCAAAAATAATTACAATAAGATTTTTGAAAGAAGCAAACACATATACTAGTGATATTTTAAAAATATGATTAAAGATAAACACAATTTATACTCATAAAGTCAAACAATCGATGATCGATAATGCGAGTTATATTAAACCAACGTATTTTGCTAAAATTTCTTCATATGACGCAGAAAAAATGACACCAGATAAACACTTAACAGAAGCAAACATACAAGCAACAAACGATTTAAAACAAAAATGCAAATATATATACCTCTGTGGCATTGTTGCTAACGACGATCGCTTATGTCATTCGTTTCTTACTTTTATTTGTCAGAACATAAGTGTTGAGATCAGTATGGATAAAACGTGACTCTAACATCACTTGCTACACAGTTTCATACAAAGAAACAGTTACGTAAAGTGACACGTTGAACTGATCTATGGAATAACGGCGCTTTCTGTGATAATCCGATTTTTATGCACGCGGAATAAAGACGACATTGCAAGTTTGGAGAACCTTTCGGTTCTAAAATATTATTTCCAATATATGGCAATAAATCCAACGACATCATTAGGAGAGACGTTTGTGTTACTGTTTCTTAAGTCAAGTTTATACCAGTTACCTGAAATAAGTTGGGGGTCAACGCAGTTGAACATATACTTCAAGGAATGAAATCTTTTGATCAATCATGTTACACTTCGGATACCGTCTACAGCGAATATCAGACAACTCGATTGAGATTTGAAATAGTGTGCTTAAAATAAGAAATGCATACGTCTTATCAATCCGAAATTTAGTCAAAGTGAGAATACGTTCGATGCTTAAATGAAACATCAATACTTCAACAAAACAATAGTGCAATTATATTTTATAATAAAGACACCAAATACAAAACATAACTAAGAACATTTTTGTGACTTAATTATATTCCGTGAAATGCTGTGTAATTAACTGATCGAAATCTTGCTAATGAACCATTCTTTAATAGCCATGCTTATAATTATTCAGGTTTATTGCCAATTGAATCAAACATTTATCAAAACATCAAACACATATCCTCAGATAGCATAACCATTATGAGAAGAAATTAAGACACTGACATTTAATTAATGGTGTGAAGAGCGACCATGAAAAATGAACCATGGAATAGCTACATTCGTTTTGAGACACATCTTAAAACTAGATATGGCAATTTCATTCCTGAAATAACAATCGATGTTTTTTTTTTATAGAAAACATTGATACGAACTGACATATTTTAATGAACTACCTATACAAAGGTAGGTTTGATCGGTAAAGGTCATTATTAGTTTTATGAACTCGTTTCCAAAAATGCAGCTTTTTGTCTTTTATTACAAAATATAATAGTCAAGCTATGTTATAGGCTTAATATGAGCAGACACATCATTTGGTAATAGCTGTGACATTTTGAAAGAAGATGTATGGTTCCTATACACTGCACTCCTCCTCATTGAGATCTACCTACTAATTAAGTTCGAAGTTGATACCTCATACGATTGTCCAATTAAGCTTCGAACAAAATTAAATTATAAAAACGTTATGTAGGAAAATATCTCAGAAAGTCAGCAAGCTGTAAGATCTTACAGTAGCGAAGACAAAGCGTTAGCAGTAGAAGCAAATAGAGTTACTTCTTATCGTGTTATCAGACCTGTTTTAAATATACATGTTTACATGTTTACAAACATTTACGGTGCTACAAGAAATACTGAATATTTACAATTGGATATTGACAAGATGCATAACCAAGCAAACATATTTTATGGAGATGTGTATAAATGTAACAACAATATGTGGCTTCGTCAGACTGTTTGGCAATCGGTCTCTAGCAATTAATAAAATACCTTGTTCTATAATGAGGTTCATTTCTTGCTGATGCAACTGCCTTTTCGGTTGGATTATATTTGTTATAATATGTTGTTCCCTCTCAAATTACGACAAATGAACACACAATATTATATACTTTTTTCATTCTACATTTAATAACATTTAATTTCGTCATTGTGTCGTAGAACTAAACACATGGAAATCATTTGCCTTTTTCTTTGTATGGGCATACCGAGAGAGCGATGCAATTATTGTTAATGTCTCTATATTAACTCCTTTTTGATAATCAATGAAATACTTACATTCAAGAAGTAGATGTGAAAGTCATAGGAAAATCCTTTCGAACAGAGTTATTGGCCGTCGAATACGATACAGTCGAATGATGAGTTGACCCTTAACCCATTTATGCCTAGCGTCTAGAAAAAAGGCCTTGGCAAACATGATGAAGGCATGATGCGGCGTCTCATCAGGGTCTGCGCTGTTTGCTTAAAGAAATTTCTGTAATAAATATTCTAAATATAGAAATAAATATAGTACACATTTCTAATTTTTGGAAATAAATTGATCCAATTTAGAAGGATGGGAGAGTCCAATAGGCATGAATGGGTTAATCTTGCAAATCGGTATTTTCGTTCAATACATGTTTTGGGTTGTTTTAGACGTCATGGATGATAAAATAACAACACACCTGCATGTATTGTTACATAAACAAAGCCAGGAATAACGTTTGATTAGGTTTCCAGCACATCACATAAAAGCATTCAACCAATCTGATTTCTGCCATATCTGGTATCATGTCTTTTTGTCCTTCGGTAACATTGTTGTAAACGTTAGCTACAACGAAATCGGGTTGTTGGTCACACATACAAGGCATTGCACGGGTGATCAATCAAGTGTTAAACCAATGTCTATAAGAGTGGTTCGCACATTTGTCATCAAGACACTAATTAAAATTGGATCACATAAGGCGACATTGCTGATGAAATGAATGACAAACGCAATCAGATGGCATGTCCTCCAAACGATACATAAGTACTGTCAAAAGGTCTTCATATAGTAAATTAATGTTTGTCATTTTGTATTGCCACAACGTTTAAAATCTGGCATAAGTCCATCAAGTTTCCACGTTGCCACTACGTTTGAAAACTGGTATAAGTCCATTACGTTTCCACATTGCCACTACGTTTGAAAACTGGTATTAGTCCATTAGGTTTCCACATTGCCACTACGTTTGAAAACTGGTATTAGTCCATTACGTTTCCACATTGCCACTACGTTTGAAAAATGGTATAAGTCCATTACGTTTCCTCATTGCCACTACGTTTGAAAACTGGTATCAGTCCATTACGTTTCCACATTGCCACTACGTTTGAAAACTGGTATTAGTCCATTACGTTTCCACATTGCCACTACGTTTGATAACTGGTATAAGTCCATTACGTTTCCACATGTTCGACCAAAACTGAAGCATTATGATTCACAGCAAATTTTAAAATCACTTCAGTTGAATGTGTGTTTTATTTGGCTTTATACAAATACAATGAAACCAGAAATACGTATTCACCAATCAAACTATTTTAATTGATAAGTTCCTTTGTATATTGCGATATCATATGATGATGGTTCTACAAATAAAACATGGAAATCGATTTAAGATATTTTACACAGCAATAACTTTTTATTCTGAACATATGGACGTTTTAAAATATAGAAATATGGAATAAACATCTATTACGAAGGCTCAATAAATATCGCCTTAAACAACGCCCGTCACTTGCAACGCTCTGAGGATGTGTTTTTATGATTAGCCATTTGTTATATGTAAGAAACTTTTAAGAAATAGTACGAAAATACCATTAAATTAACAAATAACCCGTATGGAACATATGCCTGTCCTGATTTATAGTTGATGTATAAAGGCTGAAATAAATTACTGTTGGCTAAATATATATTTACATTAAATAAAACATGTGTTATTTGACGATTAAAAAACGTACACAATATACTCAGTCAATCACCGATCAAACTTACAAGAAATACGTATTAATCATTATTCCAGTTAATGAAAGATGAACCATTGATACGGTACGTGGTTCTCAAACAATACAAGAGTCAGTGGTCACTTCGAGCAAATAAAGTTTAACTACTTAAAGGGGCCTTAACACATATCTCATAGGCATGTATTTGAGTTTGTCATTAAATCCTTCATATCGATAAATGAAAACATTGGATCAAAAAAGCTCCAGTAAAAAAATCAAGAATAAAATTTAAAAAAAAAAAGAAAAAAACTCAAGAAGGCTCGGACCACTGACCCCTGGAGTTCTGGAGTAAAGTAAAAGTCTACCACTTAGACCACTCGACCATTCGTGCTAATACAATGAAGAATGTATTGTATACTTTATATAAGCAATCCTCTAAAAAAAGTTTCACAAAATATAACGATAACAGCAGAACTCTCCAAATTATTCATTCGTTTCGTGTGCAACGCTTTATAATTTTCAGGTTTTCAAATCGTCTAAAGATGCATATGATGGATATTTTAGAGCATGTTAAAGGGTCAGTATTACTGTCTCCTCACAAATATCATAACTAAAACGAAAATTTGCGAATCTGAAACAATTTTCTTTATTTTGTCAATTTACCAAAACGTGAAAAGGTCCCTTTAACATTACTCTTGGAGATCATCCTTAAATTAAAAACTTTTCCCAAGTTCGTTAATCTGTCTGTGTGGAATTGAACCCTCATTTTGAATGTTGTTATAATGCCGGTTAACTATACATACTTTTAATTTCTTATTCTTAAGCAGAATTATATATACTTGTTTTAGAAATGTGTAATATTTGTCATTACAGGTCGAACTTATCGACACAATTAAACATGGTAATAAATAGTTGCATTACATTAACACTCTATGTTCATGCGTATGAGTCGCGTTGGCTAAAGCATACTACTTCGGCTAACATACTAACGACTTTTCTGTTGCTAGCAGCACAGAGAATAAGGCCGTTGCCATACAAATTACTCGTGTATCTATCTTTTCAGAGCTGAAACCTAATTTAATGCACAATTGACAACACAATACGCTGGACAGTGCCTTCGGGATGAGACAATGACATGATGGATTGCGGATCCAATTCAGATGTAAATCAGGATCCTGTTTACAACAAAATAGAGATGTGTCGATTAGATATCGGGGGGGGGGGGGGGGGGGGGGAATTCAAGATTCAAGCCTATACCAACAAGTAGTGATGGTATTGCACTATATATTACATATAAATTTGTGTTGAATGTTTTTGTTTTCTGAAAAAAAAGAAGGATAAGAAGTTTTAAAAGAGCCTCAAAATTTGGAATCGCTCTAATTCCAGCTCACTTTACATAGAAAATGGTATTAACATTTTTGCTCGTACATACAGTTTAAACGATCCTCTTACGATTTTCCATTAAACAATTAAATGACTTCCATACACAAATTATATTTGAAAATGCAGTAACATATATTTGCACTAGTTACAAATACGATAAAAAGGTTAATGTACACGTGACCGAAGTTTTTTTTTTATAGATAATATATGGAATATTTTGAAGAAAAAACAACAACAACAGCACAAGGATCATTCATGATTCGAAGACTTGAAAGAAACAAATCACAATTATCGAAATTATTGGAATTAATTTAACCAGCGGGGTTTGACGTTAAACGCAAATAAATGTCGGACTTTGGGCGCACAGAGATGGCGTTAAGCAAAAATATGAGGAAAAATATGAAGAAATATGAGTTACAAAATACATGTTTTTATGATAAACCATAGATGTGCACGCCAATTCACTTCACCGAGGTTCTAAATCTGAGTAAAATTATACTCTTATAACTTCAATAAAAGACTGATAGTCCGCTGATATCTACGTATAATTCTAATGCGAAGAGACATACAGAACTAGTTTCCTCTAACAAATCTTAAAAAAATACTGTTAGGTTAATACATGAATATATTTTTTCATGAACTATTTTACCACAAAATCTCGAAAATACATGATATATTTTACAGTAGACCTCGCCTGTGTAAAAGCCATCCATAAGGTGTTCAAAACTGGGGACGAAATATCTTTAGACATAAACGTTTTAGGCGAATAAATTGTAGACGAGAAAAAAAATTCGTACACATAATCAGACAACTGATTGATTGTGTATCTAATAACATCGGCAATGACATTGTAGCCAATTCAAAAGAGTGAACTTATTACAAGGCTAAAAAAGACTGCGTGGATGTAACAAATGGTGAGATTATATTATAAAGAATGTCATTTCAAAGTTCGGGATAAATATTTTCTTTAAATTGCACTTTTTTATTTTAAATTATATAATGAAATCAAACATTGAATAACCTATATCCATGGGAAAATAGGCTTTTACAAATGCTATTTAGATCATTTCTAATGCGTTATAGACGCAAATCATTTGCAGTCTTGGTACATCACCAGCTGCAGTCACTAATTACAATTGCATTGAATTTCATTATGATAGCAATATACAAAAAAAATAAAAACCAAATAAAAATTGAATGGCAGTCATTGGCAGGCGAATCAGAGACAGAGATTAGTGTAATACAGGTAAACTATCTGAATCACAGAATTCCAGTAACGTAACTCAAAGACAATTACACTTGACAGACTAGACATGTGCCATTCGCGAATTTTCTTATCTGGATCCGTAATTTTGTGACACGCTAATTAATTTCCCTGCGAGAAAAGTCATGATATAGAGCGAATATTAACCCATTTATGCCTAGCGTCTAGAAAAAAGTCCTTGGCAAACAGCGTAGACACAGATGAGACGCCGCATGATGCGGCGCCTCATCAGGGTTTGCGCTGTTTGCTGAAAAGAATTTCTGTAAGAAATATTCTAAATAAAGAAATAAATATACTAGTCATCTCTAATTTTGGAAATAAATTGATCCAATTTAGAAGGATGGGAGAGTCCACTAGGCATAAGTGGGTTAATACGATATAAATTCTAATCATTTGCTTGCGGATGTGGCTGGAAAGTGAGCGGCATTTTATTAATTAATACAAGTAATAAAGGGTATACACAGGCGAAAAATATCTTTATCGGCATGGACGTCGCCATCTTGTTTGCCAAGTGATTACTCCCACTTGCTATAGATGCGACTGATAATTCTTATTGAATGTTCAATGTCGTTCGTAAAACGCCTAATTAACAGTTGTTGACATGGTGATGAAAGTACATATAGTTTATGCTGTCTTCTTATTGTGCATTTATATTTAAGATAATGGCACCTTTAATAGGGTATTTCATAGGTTAAGTCTTCATTCAGTAAAAGCTCTGTTTCATAAATGTCCAAGAATCAAACAAATAACAAAACCATACAATTTGCTTAAGATGTTTGCTTTGAACAACCCAGGTGAATTGAAATCTTCCGACGAGGTCATACATAACATAACCTTCATTATATCAAATGTGATAGAATCATTAATACCGTTCGACAACACTGACGTTTTCCGAAGAACTCCGATACTCTTAAAAAAATCCCTGTTGTAAATAAAGCTAATAAAAATATCTTGACCTACGGGTACGGCAATCAGTATTTGGCGTAAAAGGTTAAACATGGACAGAACATGCAGGGTTTCGATATCTTACTTCTGAGTATGGTTAGGGTTATAGCATGGCTTACATAAATATGATCTGAATAATCTTGATAAAATTAATAATTTATTAGTTAATTGCTTATCATTTTATATTTTCTATATTGCTGTTAAATATTTATTTTCAAAATTACATTTAAGGCTTAACGAAATTCATAACTTTTTTAACGCGAATTGTCTGATGTTACATAAAAGTTCAGCAGAAGAGATTACTCAAATGCAATTTAATTATCGGATTGATAGCATTGTCATAATGAAAACCATCGACATTAAAACTTGACAGAGTAGAAGCATGTCACATATAGGCGACCTCACTATTGATCGTGTAGCCTCGGCTGTGACAACGGTTACACCGATTTATAATGCAGTTGAAAGAGATTCACATCTATAACGATTCTATCAAATTACTAATAACAACATGGTGACGCGTTTGTTTGTTAGTGCCAATACCTGTTTTAAATGCGATACTGTTTTGCGTTTTGAATACGTAGAGTGCAAGTGGTTAAGGTTTCAAAGTGAACCAAAAAAGATGACTAATGCTTCGTTTTCGACGTTTTGCTTTTAAACAAAGCATGTAGATATTGCGTAAAATGACAAGGTATTACATAAAAAAAATGTTATAAAAACATGCTTTTTCATTAGAACTCTTACGGAATCGATGTCTTAATGATTTTGGCAAACATATGATTGCGTCGTCAGACTTATAATTGAACTATGAACATACATAATCAGCATTTTATTCTACGTTTGTTGCTTATACACGACTTATTTGTCAAAGCATGTTAATATAATCATTTAGGAAGATAATGCTCGCGCTTTTCTGATATCCTCTATATATTCATGGAAAGTCTGAATACTTGTTGTAAAAAAAGATATGCATCATTTCATCAACCGTGTTAATAGTTTCGACATGTCGGTTTAATGATAGCATATTCGTTGATTGCAGCAAATTGATGGGATTATGCATGCATACGGCGTATGCAAATACACTCTTTGCTGAAGAAAAATCGGAGACAAATATGGATGCGCATATTATAAGTTCAACATCCGACTAGCATGGAACAATATAGATCAAGTATTTTTTTGAATAATAACTCACAAATAAGATGGCCATATTAAAACTTATTGATACAAATATTTGTCAAATGAAATAGTATTTCTGATAATGGTATTCAAATAATTTCAGATCATTCATGGCACGTGACACACTTCTTAAAATAATGTCTTCTTTTTCATAAACGGATGTTTAAACAGCTTAATTGGCTCTCGTTTAATAATAGATGTAAATACCACACGGCAATCTTGATATATAAATGTGTCAACACTCATACTCTAGAATATTTAAATATTATTATAACTTTTTCTCAAAATCAAAAATATAACTTAAGATCTGACACCCATAGCGATATTGTTAATACCAAAGCAAATACAGGTTATAAGAAACGAGCTTTTTCATACCATAGCATTGATATTTGGAACAGTATACCGATTGGAATAAGAATGGCATGCTCTATCTCTGCTTTTAAAGGGCAATAAAAAGCACATTTATTTTCTAATCAATAATATGCCATATGTTGTGTTTTTTTTTCTAATCAATGATATTTCATGTGTGTCTGTCTTAAAGGCAAAATGTGTGTTATGTATTGGTGTAAGAAAACATTGTTAAAATGTTTTACTTGTTATAGACCTATTTGTGTATGTTAGTTTAAGAAGGCCACATTGTAAAAAAAGTATTGATTCATCTGCATAATATGTATAATGCGTCATTGTCTGTATGTGTAACCTTCTGTTAATAAAGCTTTTATTATTATTATTATAATCAATAATATTTCATGTGTGTCTATCTATGTGTGTTATGTATGGGTGTAAGAAAATATTGTTTGAATATTTTTACTTATAGACCTATTTGTGTGTGTTAGTTTAAGAAGGCCACATTGTAAAAAAGTATTGATTCATTTGCATAATATGTATAATGTGTCATTGTCTTTATGTGTAACCTTCTGTAAATAAAGCTTTCTATTATTATTATAAACAATTGATTGCTTAAAGACACTTCCACGGACGTCAAGAGTATTCATCAACATAAAGTAATCATTCCTTTTGTTAAAAAATTACGGCATATTGAAATAATCCGTTCTGAAGGAATCATCCAACGGGGCGAGCATGAATATAGATAAACGTATGAATAATTCATTTGATAGTATAGTTGTCAATTACTTGTCTTATAAACATGCCGTTTGTTTGAAATATCTGTGCAATGGACATTTACACATACACATATTACTATCATAAGGCCAGTCATGTTATGCAATTACTAATAAGTGACAATAACGATTGTCATCAGCTAACGCACAAATGGCCATTGGCCTAGAGCATTACTTGCTTTTACATAAGGAGATATATTTCCCGAGAAATGTACGAATTGTATGAGTATTCGTATGAACGTGCCATACACAAAAATAAATTGCTACCCTGGTCCGGAAACCAATTGTTTTATGTCCTATCTAGTGTTCTTGAACTCCCATTGAAACTGTAAGATATTGTTAGACTAACTAGTTTCTATCTTCTTGCTAGTTGAAGATCAGAGAGCGATTACATACAGTCACAATATTGGTGATTAAGTCGTGATGACCGTTATGATGAAGATGCTTGTTCCTGTAAATGGACATACACATCAAACACGTGACTAACAATTATCAAAATCTTTATAAAAACATTAAAAACTGTTAAAACTGCAAAACAGAAGCAATGTTATGAACGTATAAACATACAAAGGAAAACAAAACGTGCATAAAATGTATATGGCTACACGAAAAAACATACACACAATTTCTGAAACAATGAGTTTTATTCTTAATTGTGTACCTTGTAAAATAAGGTTAACATCGCTTACATAAATATAACCACCTTGAACATGATATAATCGAGTAAGTGATTTGCAATTGCTATTATTCCCCACGTGCCGTTAGATCGAACAAGCTCGTAACTTATTTTTAATTATTCATAACGTCTTAATAAATAATATTGCGCATGTCTCAGAGGGTATAAGTTATGTAGCAAAGTAAATGATAGTATGTTAGCCGAATAGTTTTTTCATAACCTCATGCTTATATTATTGCCATTCAACTTTGAAACCATCTCCTTTACATCCACACAGCCTCGCATGACTTCAGACAGGTATGTATATTGGAGAGCGTGCAATCTGCGTGATGGAGCAAGTAAAATGTAAAAATAAACGTCTATTAAGGTATGATATGCTGGCGTTTTTATTGGTATGATGTAAACATTTATATGATAATACATACCTATACTTTTTCTTTCTTTTGAACTTGTGCAGTTTTTACACGTATACCCGTATAGGATAGATATCGAAACATAGATGACGACAGAACGTTTTTGAAGCACCAACGGTTGCTTATAAAACAACATATACAAGCGTTCAAACAGTTAACGTTCAATCAATACATTTATAAAATCACGCACCTATCCAGGCAGGGATAACAGGAAAGCACAAGCCCTTCAGGATCGAAAAATACTGAAGCAAAATTAAGCCTGTTTATTGTTACGTTAGCGTAAACTAGTGCACTGATAAGACTCCATACTGTGATATATCGGCTGAACGCTCTACCAAACAGCGTTTACATGTTATGTCGTGCCAAATACTTTCATAAAATGCGTAATTTAGAATTACGCCATGATGTCGAATTGATTCCAGCAATAAACGATTGTTTAGTATTAACGTTTTACATGTTTCTGAAAAGATTTTCATTGAAACGGCAATCATTCAAAACATGCGTTGATGAGTTAGGCTAAATTTGCTGCATTCACTTCTATAAAAAGCATTATTGTAAAAAATATCTTGTAAAAGCAATTTAACCTTCAGACGAATAAAGATTTTCTATGTAAAAGTATATAATTACCCTTAAATCAATTGTTAATACATGGAGACAAACAGGTTACTGCCAAATCGTTTTGTACTATATCAAGTGAGACTTAAATTAATGAAACGGCGAGGTTAGACCGAGCCATGTTATATTCGAACCGAGCCTGATCTACAAGAACAAATACGACATGTTTTCTATTGATTATCCATAATTGCCTCAGTTTTCAGAAGTTTAATCGCCACGACTCTGCATTTTAGTAGGAATTAATATTATGTTTGCCGGTCGACTCGTCAATTAAGACGTCACGAGCACTAGCGCTTATTATATAAAAATAAAAACGTTTTGGGCTGTTTGCTATCAAATTGTTTGACTTGTTGAATCTGATTCTACCCCTCCCCTGGCTTTGTACTTCTGTTTTAAGACGTTTGCTGTGTTCATCATGAAGTCACGGACCTTTGCGCTTCATATTTGTAAGATACGATTTTTAAATACTTTTTGGATAATATTTTAATAAAAAAGGTTGATTCTTGTTTTCTTTTGCATTTAACACTTTATGCTTTATGTAATCATATACAATTCTTTCAAGTATACATAAGGTAAGGATAAAAAAGTGATTTCTAATAAGCTATCGCTTGCAATATAACATGGTTGCTTCATTCGACGAAACAGCCCACATCCAATGACGTATCATGCATCGTCTCAATGAAACTTACGAACAATCAACTCAGTAATAAAATGAACTTGCTGAACATATTTACAATCATCATGGCAACTTGTTCATCAATATTTATTTCAATGGAAACATAATCTTGCAATTACGATTGCATTTTGTCTTTCATGCTAATCTAGACTTATAGACATTTGGACAAATGCTCTGCTGAAGTCTGCAAATCCATTTTTTCGAAAACTAAGATAGATTCCACGTAAAGGCTAGTGCTAAAACTTTGTTCGAATAATATTTCAAGATCAATATCAGTCATGTGTAAAAAAAAGCAACAACAACAACAACAATAATATACAATATTAAATCATGATATTGAAAAGAGTATTATACTTTTTTATAATAAATAAACTCTCAAATTGCAACATGATTCATTTGCCTGTTAACCTGTCGACGTAATTGCGCAGTTCTCCAAAGACTTATTATCAAATGTTTGGATATTCTCATTATTACAATTAACGGTTGTATTGGATTCCACCCGTTGTGTCTCAAAACAGTTTTCAAAACAGTTTAACACATTAAACGCGTTCTTTATTATATAAACTGTTATAACTATCGGCTAATATGGCTATAAAAGTGCATGTATGCAACATCATAGAACCGATTGTATTACGTAATACATGCTTTGCAAGTCATGTTTGTTTGAAGACAATGTAAGAGAGAACAACTGACTCTGTTTAACAAAAATGTGCGCCTGAAATACACAGAACGTAATTTTATGGATTGTGTTACACAGTTTACTTCATAAATTGCGCCAATCAAAAGAAAATCCAGCATGCGCTCAAAAACAGTTATTTGTGATTTTTTTTTCTAACAAACCATGCCAACAGCAATCAAACATGCTTAATACATAACCACATTACCATAACATATGTTGTACTACATGCTTAATACATAACCACATTACCATATCATATGTTGTATTACATGCTTAATACATAACCACATTACCATAACATATGTTGTATTACATGCTTAATACATAACCACATTACCATAACATATGTTGTATTACATGCTTAATACATAACCACATTACCATATCATATGTTGTATTACATGCTTAATACATAACCACATTACCATAACATATGTTGTATTACATGCTTAATACATAACCACATTACCATAACATATGTTGTATTACATGCTTAATACATAACCACATTACCATAACATATGTTGTATTACATGCTTAATACATAACCACATTACCATAACATATGTACTATTACCCACATGCGTACATATTATACTATTTATCACATATAATTCAAAACGTAACTCAGCGTTAAGTTAAGTAACATGGTCCGCGAAAGAGCATCTGCCTAAAGCTGAATTAATATATTAAATACAAAAATAATTACATAAGTACATAAACTTATTGCTCCCAAGAAATTAAAGACGGGAACTTAATTAACAACAATGGCTCCTAAGAGGAGTAAGAAAATACTTTATGCAGATGGAATATCGCCGTTAATATACCAAAACTCAAACACGGTTTTCTAAAACCGGGGGTGGTGGGGCGTGATGTTTATATGTTTCTGGAAAAAAAATGAATCCCAATAGCATGAATTATTATACGGATATGCAAAATTATTAACGTCAATTTTACATTAGAATTATCCATCTATCGATCAGAACACCATATACTACTTTCAGAAGCAAATTACCGTCTATGACGGCTGGTATTGTAAATACAATAATTTTGTGAAGACTATGAACTGCAAGAAAAAAACAAATAGGACTCACAAGTTGGGATCATTCTTTTGTTGAGCGCATACACTTCTACAAAGAAAAACTAGGCGGCATCATATGGACACGTTAGTTTTTCTGTTCCGCAATCAGTTTACGTTTTAGTTATAAAACTAAATGATGTGTATAAAATCATGTTAAAAATTTCAGTTCATTAAAAACAAGACCGGAGTTGAGTTTAAAAGCCTCATAGATCATGAAATCGTAATAAAGACGACATAAAAATCGGATTGAAGATCGGAAAGACAATTTCGAAAAAAATCTTAATCATGGCAATTATCAGAGTTACTCCAAAACAGGGGAGTAAGAAATTAAGCGCATTTCATGATTACACAAATAATGGATTTAAAATAAATGTGAAAGTAAAAGATTTAAACATTGCGTCAAACGCAATTCAGTTAAACACGCGTTACAAAAGCAAATGATAAAAATAAAGTAGGCATGTTCGTGTCGTTTTGGCACAGGCATGCATTAGTGCAAAATGGATTATAATCACACTATTAAGGCCGATAATAATTATTCGTTGTATGATGCTCACTAAAATTGTAATATTGACGTTCTGTCGAGAGCAGACTATCTGAAACCTTGGAATGCATGTATAATTTTTAAGTGCGGTTAACCATTTACATAAAGGAAATTTCTCAAAATAAGGACATAAGTCTAAATGGACCTCGCTGTTCTTAAAGTAATCAATATTCAGTTGAATGCTTACAACGCAAGGCATATAGACAACGATGACGGTGACGAATGACATGGCGACAAGAGCGTCTGTCAATGTCGGAAACAACTCCAGTTGATTGATTGTTCAGAACCAATTCAAACAGACAAAAAAAACAGAAAGTACATTATAGCCAATATAGCAATGTGTTAACGTTTAGAGGCTTCTAGTGACTTGTCAGGAATCATACATATTAAGACAAACATGGTAAGATGTCTTCATAACGTATTACTAACTTAATATTAAACCATCATACGATTTAACTACCCAAATATTATTAGCTATTTAATGTTCTAACTGAGCAAAGGCGAGGATGTTTTGTCGGGTAATGTTGATATTTTAGACAGTTAAATTTCTGTTTAAAAACTTAACATTGTTTCAAAATGGTATTATGAGATTTGTATTAATTATCACACAGCTTTGAAGCGCCTGTAAATTGCAAGTAGTAATTGGTATTATGAATGATTAAGTAAATACTTAAGTAATTCTGGGTCATTTAAATATGTCAAAAGGTAATTGTAGCAGCAGTCGAAAACTACGATTTCTCATTAGAATTGCATTGAATTCATCGTCAAAAGAACACATTTGTGAAAGCAAAATGCATGTTGTTACCAGTCACATAAGTGCGAGATATCAGGGCAGAAAGTTGTCAATAATCAGATTAATAACATTCCAGTATTGCAAAACAACAGCGTTAAAACTTGACGGAGTAGAAATAAGTGTCATACATGTAACCGTGTCATATTGACTTTGCAATCCCACGTGCAACAACAGTAACAACGCCGAAACAGGTTGAAATCCATTTTAACAGATTCAATTAATTTTTTGAGTGACACCTGTTGACACCGTGATTTAAATTTGAAAGTTAAATATCGCATTGTCATTATCTGTGAATTATATACTTATATTTGAGGTCCCGACATCTATCGACGGATTTCTTATTTAATGTCTTCTTTTAAATGCTAGTTTAATTAGTGTTGTCGAATGAAACACGAACCCATTTCAGACAATTAAATACATTTCGTCTGAAGAAAACCGTTTGGATTGAATTAATGGGACACGGCCTTAACCATTTATGCCTAGCGTCTAGAAAAAAGGCCTTGGCAAACAGCGTAGACCCAGATGAGACGCCGCATTATGCGGCGTCTCATCGGGGTCTGCGCTGTTTGCTTAAAGGAATTTCTGTAAGAAATATTCTAAATATAGAAACAAATATACTAGACATCCATAATTTTGAAAATAAATTGATCCAATTTAGAAGGATGGGAGAGTCCACTCGGCATAAATGGGTTAATACCGTGCAGCACTTACATTTTTTCGCAAAGCTTGTTTATTCCTCAACTTATCCCTCTTTTGAAAATATGATATGTTTCGTCATAATGGCATAAAGGTAAAATTTTCAGCACTTGATCAGCCGCCAAAATGGGAAATTAAGCCACTATTCAGGGTTTTAAACGCCTCTGTAAATAATATGGGACCGACAAAGCATACACACACTAATATGATTCACCGCGATACTAATAAACATCAACAGACGAGTTTGGCTTTCAATCAATATAACGTTTATTTTATTTACTAATTAATATTTCATAATTGTCGGGTTACTCCTTATCTAATAAAGTTTGAACGCGTATGGCCTGAAATTCACCCGGAACAAATGTTCAGAAGAAACAATTAATGCAACACAATTCAAATACTAGATCGACATTATTCCCATTTTGAAAAATCCATAGGCAATACAACTTTACAAAGAATATATGTTTGTAAAAAAGAGGCAACCTAGATATTGATTTTGCAATTTCGTTTGTAACAACGGTCACACCTTTACAATTCTATGCAGTAATAACTCCCACAGATTGATACATGTTTGCATATTGATGAAACTATCAGAATGTTATGTAACATTGTTGGGGTTATGCATTTTTATTATGCAAGTTTTGATTATCTTTCAGATGAATGATCCTTTATTCAGTATCCTAATTGTCTTCAGTAAAATGCTGTGAGACGAAAAGTTGGAAAGTTAACCAAACAACAAGTCCACGGATTCGCTTTAATCTTTTTGCTTGGAAATACATAGTGCGATTGATTTGAAATGACAACGATACAATCTTATATGTCTAAATTTACTTATACGTTTTGAGAGTTAACACCATCACAGCAGTTTGAGCTCTCGCTAGATCCATGTATGTTTTAGGCATCGGAAACACGGAGGAAGGACCTGCCACTTATTTGAAATTTCAATGTCTAATATCATTTTTGCGGCGTATACTACTTTTTCGTTTAATGTGTTGAATTATGGACGCATATTAGCACAACCATTATAACGAAAACGTTTGTGCTTTCCTGCTACTCACTGCAAATTCTAGAAAAGCATGAATAATCGTTGCATTATAAACTGCTTATCAATTCATCATATTTTCATCTGTTTTGACATGCCGGCTTAATGATACGGCATTTGTAGAAGACCTCGCATGCATGGGATTATGTATGCATACGGCGTATACAAATACAAATCTTGACAGACTGATAGACAAACAATATTGGCAAAACATATGGCTGAGTGGGCACACCGTAAGTACGAACATGCCACACTAAGAGGAACCAACAAAGGAAGGGATATTCGTCCATAGAACAACTTTTGAATAAAATGGTTTCAATTAAAACATATACATAGACCTATTTATTCAATGACATCGCTGATAAGCGGACTAGTTCGATAACAAATCTATACGGAAAATGCATCGTGCAGGAATGCATCAACTATCGGTGGGAGTATTAATCCAGGCAAACCGTAAATATACAACATTTTGGTTGTATAATGTAGACTAATAAAAATTTGATAAACATTATATGTGTCGTGTATTATCTATGCAAGGGACATTTACACATAATGACAATATTAAAATTTGGAATGTAATGTGATGCAATCATTATGTGGAAATAACGATTATAACCATTACACGCATAACTGTGTATTGGCCTAGAACGTATCTTGATTTTACATTAAGAGATAAAATTCTCCGTGAATTATTCAGATTTCTTTGCTTGTCCAATCAACTTGTCATACAAAAGAAGTAAATTGCCGCCTTGGTCCCGAAACCAATTATTGTATGTCCGATCTAGTGTTCTTGAACTCTCATTGAAACCCTTAGATATTGTAAGACTTACTAGTTCGTATTGAAATACAACGATAATAGGTTCAATTTGCTCGCCGATTGAAGAGTAGAAAGTGATCCCGCTCAACAGTGGTCTTAAAGTCTTGATTACGGTTTACGGTGAGATGCGATCAAATGCAACGTCTTAATATACAATAAAATTCGCTTGAGTAAGATAAAACACATTTAAAGAACACATGCACTGAGTACTTAAATAGCAACAAACTATATTTAAGCTGAATGAATAATCATAAAAAAACACATCGCAGAATCGCTTATAACAATCAAATTCGTTTAATTGATATCCCCCGCCAATATGCTTCTGGACACAAAAGTATTATATTTGACACTCAAAAAACATTTTTTTAAGAAACAAAGGGCCATAACTCCGTTATTAACAGGTGGTGTACAATGCCATTTGGCGTGCATCATCCTCTTATCCATATATATACTCATACCAAGTTTCAATGAAATCCGCACTTCCAAGATATGGCTCTGGACGGACGGACAGACGGACGGACGGAAAGACGAACGGACGAAAAGACGGACGGACGGAAGGACGGACAACGCCAAAACAATATCCCTCCGCCTTTGGCGGGGGATAATAAGCAAACATTACACACATGATGACAAAACTTTAATCGGCGAAGTTTAATCAGACTTATATAATTGGTGATTTGTAGCAACGATACTTTGAATGGAATTGATGATATTGTCGCTCTTGATACATTGCAAAACTATAACAATGTAAGTATGCAAATAAATATAGAAAACATTCTTAACGTATTTTGGTACATCATTGGACTTAAGCTCATATGTTTTGCACGTGTATTGAAAAGCCGTAAAGTTGTATTACTGTATGGCTTGTAGCAATTCGTTTACAACGCTAATAGCAATATAAACGCTTTTAAACGAATGTCCATTGCATAATTGAATACATGATTTGCAACTTAATATTATTTCCCTTGTGCCTTTTTATCGAGCAAGCTGGTATCTCGTATTAAATTATGCATTAGGTCTAGGTTAAAATTGCTTAGTAATAAATAAATATGTTATTATCTTGCAAATATCTTAAAGGATATAAATACGTATAAATCGTATTGCTGCGATATGTATGTGCATGCATTGCTTTCTACCAATATGCGACATAAATAAAGGAATTACCGGGGTAGTTATTTGCTATCAAATGATTTAAATGGCAGCATTAAACTAAAACACATATGTTGTGTTGATCTTTTTTGCATACAGGTTTTCCAATAGCATGTACATTGATTACGTTGTTAAAGAAAACAATGCGGCATAACTGAAAACACGTATTGATATTGCAAACTCGATCGGTCATTTTGCTCGACATGCGTTAAATGAAAATTAATATGTTGCGTTATATATAATTGAGCCTTCTTATGAGAAAACTGGGCTAAATGCATGTTCGTAAAGTGTCATCCCAGATTAGCCTGTGCAATCCGCACAGGCCAATCAGGGACGACACTTTCCTCCTAAACTTGATTTTCGGTAAGGAGGTACTTCCATGAAACTAAAATACAAAAAAGCGGAAAATGTCGCCCCTTATTAGCCTGTGCAGACTGCACAGGTTAATCTGGGACGACACTTTAGGCAGATGCATTATGCCCAGTTTTCTCAGAACAAGACACAATTATAAGTTGCATAAGAGTAGTTTATTAGTGTGAAGGCCTACATATCAGACGTGAATGTCATTTGAAAATCTGAACTTGTCATTTATCGTGTCTGGCATATTCTCCAAGGACTCCAAACATTTAAAGGACTATGAGAGAGCGCGCAAGCTATGAGTTATGAGCTATGGAGCCGCGCGAAGCTTTCACAGTCGACAGTTATTCGGTATTTTATTTACATGTTCTAAAACTCGATTGTTAATAACATGTCTTAATTTTTATACTGTAGAACTTGTGCAATTAATATATATTATACATTAAGTAATAATAATTATTGTGTCTTGTTCTGAGAAAACTGGGCTTAATTCATGTGCGTAAAGTGTCGTCCCAGATTAGCCAGCGCAGTCCGCACAGGCTAATCAGGGAGGACACTTTCCGCCTAAACTTGATTTTCGGTAAGGAGGGACTTCCTTGAAACTAAAAATACCAATATTCCAATATAATCACCACATAAGCAAGTAATGATGATAATACTTTAAATGACATTTCACTTCAAAGAACGAGTTTCTCAAATAGATTTCTTATCGTTTCCAATAGCATTGCTCAGACTGTTCGCGACGATTCTTAAAAAATAAATAACGCATCACTTTATTTCGTTATACATTCCTTGACGCGAATGCCTTAGACACATCACGTTGACCAAATGATTCGGTATCAACGAATTCGTACACTTAAAAAGAGATCGACGGTTTGGTTATTTTGACATTTCCGCAATTAATTATATATGTCTCGAGCGATTCCGTAGGATATCAAACAAAGCATACTAGAAACATTAAATGAATCTGTTTTCTTTCTTACAGACATACCAATAATTATTATTTCACAAACTATAATTTACCATTTCTTGTGGACCCCCTTTCTTGATACTTCCATACAGAACTAAATTCGCCAATGGTGCAAAATGGTTAATTCTTATTTCAATGTCACATGGTACCTTTTTGCACCAAGGCGGGCGATTTATGATAGACATTATGTAAAAGTGGACTTGAATATACCGTAACATGATAAGAATGAGTGAAAAACATCTGCTTTCATGTCGAATAAATATTCCCTCCGGTTAATTTGCTCCCAAGAAATTCAAGACGGAACAATAAATGACCTTGCGCCAAACTGACTCCCAGATGTAAGACAATACTCTGGAGATGTAATGTCGCCGTTCATACCCTAAAGTTATGCTTTCCCAAGAAGGTGGGGCGCTATGTTTTAATATTCTCGGCTTTATGATTCCCAGAAGAAAGATACAAGTTTTAGATGCCAAAAAAAACACTAGAGCTCCAAATGCAGTGTCATTAAATTATTTGACGTTATGGTTTATGGTTTATCTGTTAAAATAAACATCTTGTCCCTACATTATGTTAAGGTCAATATTGAAAGTATATACGTATACAAAGCAAACATGCATACGATATATTAATTTTAGAAGAAATACAATAACAAATTAGCGTCGATATAGTCCTAACCGATGATTAACTATTGTTGTGTCTTGGCCAACATCTTTTACGACCGTATTGAGTACGCTTCTCTAAAATAAGGAACAACAACTGCCAGATGCATCTAGAATAACTCAAAAATAACGAACAACAACTGCCAGATGCATCTAGAATAAATCGAGTGAGTTTATTTCTTCGGTACAACATGGTCACAAGCGTCAACCGTATGTCTTTCGTGCACTGAACGCGCTTTGTAACATCGGCATAATGAAATGCATTCCTTACAGATGATATATACTTCAGTACAAAACACGTTATTGACTTTCCTGTTAACTAATACACTAAACGAGCGAATTTAGTTATTATAAGTGGACTGGGAAAGCTGCACATAATGTCTCAAACATTTACTACCTCTGCAACATCGTCCATCAAAGTCACAACCGTAGAATTATACTCAGCTACACAAACTATTCAAAAAATATAGATGAGATTTTCTGGAATGGTCGAACTTGACACGTGTTTGTTGAAGTTCAACGTTTGCACACTATCGTCATCGACAAGCGGAGACATGCTGATCGAACTGACACTGTTCAGTGTACATAGAACTGTTCAGCTATGATCTGACGTAGTCTTGCGCTCAATTCAGACGTTTCACATCTTTGCGAAGGTCCATTATTGAATCATGGTTGTCACATTACAAGACTCATATGCCAATCACAGAAAAGTATAAACGTAGTGTACAAGATAAATACTTAAAGAAATCAGTATCGATGATGCGTTCCCTCTTGTTTGCAATTGTGTATTTCAACATGACTGCTGTGATATATACATTGTATAAAGAACAAAAAAAATCAAAAGGCTTGCAGCAAGATGCATTTTAAGAAAATCATGTAAAACAGTATAAACTAGGGTACCGTAATAATATAAGTTGTCTGCTCTAGTTAACTGAAATAATACGATCTATTGTTACGTGTACACAGACTATAGGATTAATAATAACTAAATTAAAATTAATCCGAACTAAATCATTCTTAAATTAATGTTTTGATCGGTAAGATGTCCTTAAAGGGATCTTTTCACCGTTTGGTTAATTGACAAAATTGAAAAAAGTTGTTTCAGATTCGCACATTTTCGGTTTAGTTATGATATTCGTGAGGAAACAGTATTGCTGAACATTTGCCATGGTCTAATATAGCCATTATATGCATCTTTTGACGATTTAAAAACCAAAAAATTATAAAGCGTTGCAACGCGAAACGATTAAATAATTTGGAGAGTTCTGTTGTTTTCGTTTAAATTTGTGAAACTTCGAAGATTGCTTATATAACGTATAAAATACGCACTTTATGTATGTTTGGCAGGGTAGCTCAGTTGGCTAATGCGTTTTTACTTCAGGATTCCGGGGGTCACTGGTTCGAGCCCTGCTGCGGGTTACTTTTTTTCCCCTTTATTAAATTTTATTTTTGATTTTTTACTGGAGCTTTTAAAATCTAATGTTTACATTTATCAATATAAAGCATTTAATAACAAACTTCAAAACATGCCAAAATCTATGAAAAGGCCCCTTTAAGAAACGATTTACAACAAAGTGGTTTAAATATATAAAGACATAGGGTTAAGCAGGTATCTTCAGCAGACTGATATGTTGGTAATAAGATAATAACGACATCACCACAACTTGATTTAACTAGGTACAATAACACGCTCTACAATGACTAAGAGATCAATGTCAACTCCATAACTTAGTGTGAGAAAAATAGAAGTAAACAGCATGCACATATATTTATCTCGTGGTGATTTATATCCCAAAAGATACATTTGGGTTTTTAGTTTATTTGTTTTCTATTTCTTTGAAAATATTACTGAATGAAATATTGTTTGAGTGTTTATCGAAAGCATCTTAAACAAAAAACATTGCGTTCACGACAATAGTTTGATCATGCAATTCGAACTGGATATCCAAGCAAATACATTTGACATTTTCATTTCAAAAGTACAATACACTAGATACTATCTAGTTTTTGTATTGTTTTCGTAAAAAGAGTGAAAATCCATCGGCGACATCGTGAGGTAATATATTTAATATGTCAGTGACCAATAGTGCAACACATAATCACAAAACATAGGCATACCACAGGAGTCTTCGCCTTAAAACTGACATTGGTGAGAGTTCATGATACCACAGGAGACTTCGCCTTAAAACTGACATTGGTGAGAGTTCATGCTCTAAAAGAGCTTTGTCATATTTCAGGTTCATGTTGTTGGAAAAAGCTGAAGTATTTTCTTGAGTTTACTGGTGATCAAGGTTTTCATTTTTCCTTATAATTCAAATAAGGAAAAATGATAAACTTTACCAATTCATACCACAGCAACAAAAATTTGTTTTACTTACATAAAATACAACAGCACTGAAATAACGCTTTATTCCCGAATATGGTCCTCTATCAATAACCTATTTGAATATATTTTAGCCGCGATCTGTGAAAAGGGGATTTAATGCATGTGTGTAAAGTGACGTCCCGGATAAGCCTGTGCAGCCAGGGACGACGATTTCCGCATAAACTAGATTTTTGCTAAGAAGAGACTTTCTGGAAACGAAAGATATCATAAAAGCGGAATGAGTCCTCCCTGATTAGCCTGTGCGGACTGCAAGATTTTAATACTGTACGCTGGTACCCCTATGGAGCTAGCTTGACATTTATAATAAAGAAATTAAACTAGAGATTATTTTTTACCCATTTTCGAAAGTTTAAAAATAATATGTAATTTATACAATGTAGTAGTTTAGCATCACGCTTGAGTAATGGACTACAATAATATTTTATTTATCTCTAAGAACCATAATATGATACCTATACCAAATATATTATACATGTGTAAGTTCACAAACTTGCAGTGTTACGATTCTCTTTCCAGAACTTTGCTTATAATGAGTTCATTTAAATTTGTCGACGGATGGTGGGAATTCTTATTGAGTCAGAATTGATGTGAATTAAGCAGATACTTCCAAGGGCAGTTTTAAATCTTACAGAAATTCCTTTAAGCAAACAGCGCAGACCCAGATGAGACGCCGCATCATGCGGCGTCTCATCTGGGTCTACGCTGTTTGCCAAGTCCTTTTTTCTAGACGCTAGGCATAAATGAGTTAAACAGATACTTCCACGGGTAGTTTTAAATCTAGTATACTATTTTGATAGTTCCATGTACTATAACACATGCAGATTTCATTTCGTGTATTGGATGAGGCATACAATGTTCAGATGTATAATAGAAACTAATTTGTGACGCAGAGGCGCACATGTTATAAAATCATTGTCATGTACTTTTATTAGATATCAATTAACGCCAAAACACTTCTGAACTGAATCAAAGTAACATTATCTTTTTCTTATTGATTGAGTTTTAACCAATAAAGTGTTGTCACTGGCAAAGTTATCAAAGAAATATTATCAAAACATTATAACATGGATATTCTTATATAAGCAGAGTATTTGAATTATGTATGCTATTTACGTCTAAGGTGTATGGATGTTTACACTGGATGTTTTATAAAGGTCCGGTTTTGTAAATGTGAGTATCCGCATGAAGAATACAGATTTATTAGTTTTTCCAATCAACTGTCACTATATCCAAGGTAAATTGCCGCCTTGGTCTCGACACCAATTATTGTATATTCCGATCTAGTATTGTTGACCTGTCAACGCTGCCTCTGAGCTTTTTGCATGTTGCATTGACGAATAAAATAGGATAAGCATTTATATCATGTAAAAAATCAATGTATTCAGTTTCTGAGGTTTCCTAGCATGAACAGCATCAATCGAAATTTGAAAAAGCAAATTCCTTTAAATGTATATCCCTGCCCCCGCGTCCCCCCCCCCCCCCACCAAAGAAAAACAACACAACAACAACACCATGACAGACGGACGAACGGACGGACGGACTGACGGGCTGACGGCCTTACAACGCCATTGCTTTATCTCTCCGACTTTTGCGGGGGGAGGAATAAAATATAATTAAATATTCCGTTTTCGAATATTGCTTCGAAATATTACAATTTGAAATCCAGAACCAAATTTAACAAAAATACAGGCAATAAAATCACAAGGGCTTCTCTTAATCTAACTTTCCTTCTTACTAAAAAATTTGTATGTAATTGTAAAATGAATGAAAAACTACATACCGTTATCGCGGCAAAATCATATTTTTCATTCAAGTTTATATTTTAAAGGAATTGAATGTCTCCTGAAATTTAGATTCCAACGTTATAACCTTAAATAAAGATTGGGGCATTTTGTTAAGTCTGCATCGTTAGAAAAAAGTGACTTGTATCATTCATCTCTATATTTATTATTTCAATATATGAGTCGTGTTCTGAGAAAACTGGGCATAATGAATGTGCGTAAAGTGTCGTCCCAGATTAGCCTGTGCAGTCCGCGCAGCTAATCTGGGACGACACTTTCCGCTTTTATGATATTTTTGGTTTTAAGGAAGTCCCTCCTTACCAAAAATCTAGTTGAGGCGGAAAGTGTCATCCCTGATTCCGCACAGGCTAATCTGGGACGACACTTTACGTACATGCATTAAGCCCATTTTTCTCAGAACCCGACTCATATGTATCAAGTGGTATACCGCTATATATGCAATTAATATATAACCTTAACAATGTAACGGTGAGCTATTGTCTACTTTGCAATACTGTAAGTTGTAAATTGAGACTTGCATATAATAGCAATATATTTAAACTTAATGAATGTATATATTTATTGCGGTTTATGCAGTTATGGCAGTTTGTATATTTTTTATCGCGCAGTTATTAGCACTTGTATACAATGCAATATTGTGCGATGAACGGTGTGGAGGGGGATGCCCTCGACCCCAACATACCTATTGATGAGGAAAATAAAACGGATATACAACGGAAAAAAAATCATAAAAATATGTATAATTCAGCTTTGAAAAGTATGTGGTAAATGTTTATGATAAAAAAAATACTTTATGCCATGCTTTAAGTTACAGTGAAAAGTTTTTGTTTAGGATTGTGTAACCCACCTGAGAGATTTTGGAGTCCTGCTGGTTCCTACAAATTCAACTTCCGGTATTTCGTCACACGTGTCATGCGTTCCATATGACGTCATTATTCGCGTGCGATCAAATTTGATGTCGGCATTGAAGTTGTATTTGACACAAAAATAGAAATGATGCGTGCAGTGATTTCCTATCAATAATTTCTTTGTAAATATCCCTTCGCGTATAGTATGCAAGTACTACATTTGCAAACAATATGAGACTGATTTGACCTATAATATCTCAATAAATCAAATTAATTGAAAATCCAATTTGGACGAGTGGGTTGAATTTAAACCAGTTCACGCGTGATTTCGATTTATTGTTTTATAGTTCCGACTTGATTTAATGCCAAGATCTCCTCCTAGTCGTAAAACCAGAATAAGAGTTTATCATAAAACAAAATTAAAAAAACATTCAACCGACAAATGTAATAAAACATGTTTAAAAATATTTATGAGCTTATTTAAACAAAAGTGTCACTAACAAAAATGGAAAGCCCATAATTTTAAGTAAAACCTTCATTTCCCCTTAAATTTTTTTTTTATATTACGAATGTTTTATTTTATCAGTTAAATATGTATATAAGTAATTTAATTTACAATGAAAAAATATCTCCATTTAGAAGCTTCGCATACGCAAACGCTCGTGTGGTTCCATAACAAATCCACATACTTATTTCAAACTCGATCTTCAATAACAATGAATGACAAATAACACGTCAACAAACTCGACCACCAGCACCTTCAGAACTGAAATGCACTTGCAGAACATGTTTTTTTATATTGAACACCCGGCTCGTCTTTGTCTATCGATATTTATTCCAACCAGTAATACGTTGCATAAAATTAGCGATAGCATTTATTCCATCATTGTCAATTCTTAACGCGTTCGCCAAATAAGCCAGTCTCTTAGACCGATAATAGGTCTTCAAGAAAATCACCAAATATACAGCACAACATCGGTTTATTCCAAAAATTGACAACTGAGGTATACTCCACGTGGATACACTGTTTTGCTATGCCTGCGTATCAGAAATGCGCATATATGTGTCTTGTTCTGTGAAAATTGGGCATAATGCATGTGCGTAAAGTGTCGTCCCAGATTAGCCTGTGCAGTCCGCACAGGGTAATCAGGGACGACACTTTCCGCTTTATTGGAAGTCCCTTTTACCGAAAATCTAGTTTAAGCGGAAAGTGTCGTCCCTGATTAGCCTGTGCGGACTGCACAGGCTAATCTGGGACGACACTTTACGCATATGCATTATGCCCAGTTTTCTCAGAACAAGACACATATAATAGATCTATGTTGGCCTGTAAACAACCACGGACGGCAATTTAATTTTAAATGATCTATCTTCATAAAACATGCACAGCTACACAGATTAAATAACAAACACGACCCGCGAGTATATTTTTCTAAAACATATAAGAGTACGTGCCGGCTAAAATAAACTCGCCTTTACTTATTCATCGGATTCGCCGTTTTAATTAAATTACTGGTATATCACGTAACGGAAAGCATGCGAATATTTTTCAATCGTTACGCAATAATTCAAAGGCGTTTTCAATCATAATAAAGCACTTATTAGATTACAGAACCAGTGCAATTATTGTTATGGTCGTATCGGAATAATGCAGCGATATCTAGAAACCAGAAAAAAACAAGGCTTTTAAAAAACGATCAACTACTCTCATTCTTTCCGATATCTCTGCACTTCAAACGAAGGTGGTAAAACTGTAAAGCAGAAAGAGGCAAAATGCGCAATGTCCTTTAAAGCTTAATCTTTAAACATCATTATCACTGTAAAAAATGAAAGTTGTGTTTGTGAAAGAAATAGAAAAATCGGATATTGTTAGAAATTACACGAATATATTTGAATACTTTGATTAACCTCTATATTTATGTTTATGAAAATATGAAGTACTATTCAAGACACTTTCCAAAAAATGAAAAGACATTCACCGACATTGAAAAGCATCGTGTGAACTTCACTGACAGAGAGCATATGTGTACGTGCTGTCCCAATATTCACTGACAGAGAGCATATGTGTACGTGCTGTCCCAATATTTCACCGAGTAAATTCCTCTGTGAACTTCACTGACAGAAAGCATATGTGTACGTGCTGTCCCAATATTTCACTGACAGAGAGCATATGTGTACGTGCTGTCCCGATAGTTCACTGACAGAGAGCATATGTGTACGTGCTGTCCCAATAACTTCACTGACAGAGAGCATATGTATACGTGCTGTCCCAATAACTTCACTGACAGAGAGCATATGTGTACGTGCTGTCCCAATATTCACCGAGTAAATTCCTCTGTGAACTTCACTGACAGAGAGCATATGTGTACGTGCTGTCTCAATATTTCACCGAGTAAATTCCTCTGTGAACTTCACTGACAGAGAGCATCTGTGCACGTGCTGTCCCGATAGCTCCCCGAGTCAATTCCTCTGTGAACTTCAATGACAAAGCATCTGTGTACGTGCTGTCCCAATAGCTCCCCGAGTAAATTCCTCTGTGAACGTCACTGACAGAGAGCATATGTGCACGTGCTGTCCCAATATTTCACCGAGTAAATTCCTCTGTGAACTTCACTGACAGAGAACATATGTGTACGTGCTGTCCCAATATTTCACCGAGTAAATTCCTCTGTGAACTTCACTGACAGAGAGCATATGTGTACGTGCTGTCCCAATATTTCACCGAGTAAATTCCTCTGTGAACTTCACTGACAGAGAGCATATGTGCACGTGCTGTCCCAATATTTCACCGAGTAAATTCCTCTGTGAACTTCACTGACAGAGAGCATATGTGTACGTGCTGTCCCAATATTTCCCCGAGTAAATTCCTCTGTGAACTTCACTGACAGAGAGCATATGTGTACGTGCTGTCCAAATATTTCCCCGAGTAAATTCCTCTGTGGGAATTAAAGACAGAGACGAATAAAGGACTTGCCATAGCAAGATATTTATCTTTTGCAGCATTGGATAAATATAAATTCTACTAATTCGATGGAAAATCGTTGTAGTTCACGTTATATACAATCATGTTTAAGTGAAACAATAACGCATGTCATTATATTTAATAAATAAAAGAAAGAACGCTTCACCAAGAGAGATTAATGATCAAACCAAATTTCAAACAAGTGTCCGAGAATAACAATACATTAAGAATTTGAGCCGAACGTTCTTGATATAAAGTTTTTAAATTATAACACTTATAAACGAAAATAACGATATTTTGTTACATTGTAAATCACAGTGTGCGTTTTACAAAACATTAAATGAGATGTTATGTTTTTAAAAAGCAATTATATACAAAATAGCAAAATATAAATATACAAAAATATATAAGCCGTGCAAACTAGAAATGATTTCTAACAAAGGAACAATTGCAAATGGTATTAATTAATGAATTTATATCGATTACATCTACAGACCTGCAATGAACAAGGATGACAAGAACAGATTAAAATTGCTCGATCTCATTTTCGCCGTAAGCATGGCGACAAATGCATATTGAATGCTATTATGATTTTATCGAGTGTTTTAATATTCAGTGGGACAAACAGTACCAGGCTGCGCATTAATTAAAAGCTTTATTAGAAACGTTGTTTGTTTAGGACGTTTTTTGCCTGGATTTAATATCACACATATCGGGTTATCGCGTAATATGAACCCATATCTGGTGCAAATGCGCTTGGCCTTTTCAAATGAAAATGACAAATTGGTAACGTCTATTTTTGTGGGGTGGGCCGCTAAGGTGCAAGTGTTTTAAGGTATAATATTTTATCAATAAGCCATTAAAAGCTATGGAGCCAGAAAAAAGATGTATTTGCAGTAATAGTTTTCGACTATCGACATGTCTCAATTTATTGTGTAGATTTGTTTTACCAGAAAAAACAACACTAAGTAATCAGCTACTTTAATTATGCATCGATGCTTAAAATAACATTAAACTAATTTACAGACGCAACGTATTTTAAATACTTAAATACTTATTTTGAAATTTAATATATGAGTCGCGTTTTGAGAAAACTGGGCATAAATCATGTGCGTAAAGTGTTGTCCCAGATTAGCCTGTGCAGTCCACACAGGCTTATCAGGGACGACACTTTCCGCCTCAATTGGATTTTTGCTAAGAAGAGGCTTCATTAAACGAAAAATGTCATAAAAGCGGAAATTTCCGTCCCTGAATAGCCTGTGCGGACTGAACAGGCTAATCTGGGACGACACTTTACGCACATGCATTATGCTCTGTTTTCTCGAAACGCGACTCATATATTAAATTTCAAAATAAGTATTTAAAATACGTTGCGTCTGTAAATTAGTTTAATGTTATGTTAAGCATCGATGACAATTAAAGTATTATTTTATATCTTAAATTAGATAATGTTTCTGCGCTTAAAAAAGAGACTAAGGTTCTATAAACAACCCATCTTTTCTATATTATTGTCTGTTTATTAAACTTGACTGTTTGATGTCGATTGTTTTTTAACCTTAATGGAAATGTGTGCATGTGATACTACATGCTCTCAACGTTATTCTTACAAAGAATTAGCAGGAAATACGTAAGTCATGTTTTTTATGTTAATACTTACCACGGTGAAAGTGAACTTTAGTAAGGGCAGCCTTTAAAGGTGGCTCATTAAGACCATCACTTCATCCATTTAGCTAGTGGACATAATATGTATGATTTTTCGTTTTAGGAAATAATACATAAGTCCATTTCTGTTGTCGTGATACACAATTTCATGGATGAAACCATTGACGACAGGGTTAATGAACAAGAGCACCGCCTTGCGGGTGCAGACCGCTCATCTATTTTCTTTTTAAAGGTGAAGGGACTCTCATTTTCAATCACAAAGGAGGGAGGAGTGGAGTGAAGAGGGGTGTATAGTGTGGGGTTGTGGACATTTATTACATTATCTTCCAAAAAAGCGAAAAAAAAAAAAAAAAAAAACAAATCCGGGGGGGGGGGGGGGGGGGTTGGGGGGGCGATGGGGGGGGGGGGTTTGGGTGCGATGGTTGGACGGTATTTCAAACATAACCATTTTTTAAAAAAAATGGGGGGGGTATAGTGTGAGGGTGTGGTGGTAATTTGTGAGATGATCTTAAAAAAAAAAAAAAAAAAAAAAAAAAAAAAAAAAATTAGGGGGGGGGGGGTGGGGGTGGGGGGGGGGGTATAGTGTGAGGGTGTGGTGGTCATTTGTGAGATGATCTTAAAAAAAAAAAAAAAAAAAAAAAAAAAAAAATAGGGGGGGGGGAGGGGGGGAGGGGGGAGGGGGGGAGGGGAGGGCACGAGGGATGGTTTGGGTGGAGTCTATTGTGGTATGTCAGGTAAGAGTAGTTTCATCAAGTATCAATCAAATCTAATCATAAATAAAGAAGTTATGGCAATTTTAGCAAAATTTAATAATTTGACCTTGAGAGTCAAGGTCATTCAAAGGTCAAAGTAAAATTAAAGTTGCCAGGTACAGTAACCTCATGATAGCATGTAAGTATTTGAAGTTTGAAAGCAATAGCCTTGATACTTAAGAAGTAAAGTGGATCGAAACACAAAATTTAACCATATATTAAAAGTTACTAAGTCAAAAAAGGGCCATAATTCCGTAACAATGACAACCAGAGTTATGCAACTTGTCCTTTTACTGTACCCTTATGATAGTTTGTGAGTGTTCCAAGTATGAAAGCAATATCTATGATACTTTAGGGGTAAAGTGGACCAAAACATAAATCTTAACCAAATTTTCAATTTTCTAAGTATAAAGGGCCCATAATTCCGTTCAAATGCCAGTCAGAGTTACATAACTTTGCCTGCACGGTCCCCTTATGATAGTTCATAAATCTTGCAAGTATGAAAGCAATAGCTTTGATACTGTAGGAATAAAGTGGACCTAAACACAAAACTTAATCAAATTTTCAATTTTCTAAGTATAAAAAGGGCACATAATTCTGTCAAAATGCCAGTCAGAGTTACATTACTTTGCCTGCACAGTCCCCTTATGATAGTTAGTAAGTGTTGCAAGTATGAAAGCAATAGCTTTAATGCTTAAGGAATAAAATGGACCTAAACACAAAACTTAACCAAAATTGTCAATTTTCTAAGTATAAAAAGGGCACATAATTCTGTCAAAATGCATGCCAGAGTTATCTAAATTTGCCTGCCCAGTCCCCTCATGATAGTAAGTAAGTGTACCAAGTTTGAATGCAATAGCATTGATACTTACTGAGAAAAGTGGAACTAAACGCAAAACTTAACCAAAATTTTCAATTTTTTAAGTATAAAAAGGGCACATAATTCTGTCAAAATGCACGCCAGAGTTATCTAACTTTGCCTGCCCAGTCCCCTCATGATAGTAAGTAAGTGTACCAAGTTTGAATGCAATAGCATTGATACTTTCTGAGAAAAGTGGACCTAAACGCAAAACTTAACCGGACGCCGACGCCAACGCCAACGCCAACGCCAACGCCAACGCCAACGCCGACGCCAAGGTGATGACAATAGCTCATAATTTTTTTTCAAAAAATAGATGAGCTAAAAATCTGACAAAGAGTCAGATGCAATAATAATGCCTAATGTGACAATAATGAACACGCAATAGACGTTCTATAAAAGATATATTATATGATATAATAGCATATGACGTCCCTTATTTCTCAGAGACTCTAAAGTAATCTCCAACTAATCAGTAGAAATATTTTGCCTACATTTATAGAGAACATTTCTTTAAATAATTATGTTTTATTTCGTTTAGTTCTTTGTTTTACAGCAGTTTTGAAAGGCAATTATCGAGCTATTCGTACATGATATACGAATAAAGCACAAGAAATCCTTTGCTTGACCAAACAATATATTTTAAATATATAAAATATTTTTAGGTTCGGCTCAGACGTTTGGTTTTTCGTGCATTTACGATATTACAATTCAAAGCAAATCACTGACGCAATGCTATTGAAACCAAATCACTGAAAGACAATCTATTGTCGTTTCGAGCTATTTCCTGGACAAAACCCTTCGCCATATGGTTTCGCACTTAGTTTCTATCATACTTTTGTAATGAAAATCTATATGCGACAGCTGGAAATAATTCAATGTATCAGCACGTGCGTCTTCTATAATGAACACGTGACCATTAGTGCAATGGTAATAAATAACTTGAACAAAGAGAAAGCATCTGTTATATAAGTTTATTTTCTCTGACACAAAAGAGAAGTCGTTCCTTTTGTAGCGCTTTTATCACAGACTATAGAGGTAGTCACTGATAAACATTTTTCAAGAAAAGGGATTTTATGTGCTGAAAACAAAAATATTTATTTTTGCGGATTTTACAAAATTCAACTACTCTAAAATGGTTCTTATGGCAAAACATGATTCACGAAGCTGTATGAGACAAAAAAGCTTGATATTTATTGTATGTCATCAAGGGATTGTGTAAAGAATACAGTGTTGTCAACATTTTATTGAAAACAATTGATAAAGTATCAACAAAGATGTTCTAAAGCATGCAGAGTTATTGGAACCAAAGATGCCCATACAACAGGAGCAAGTGAGCGCCCTGGTTCCGACATCAATTAGTGTATCTCCCGATCCAGTATATTGACCTGTCAACGAAGCCTCTGGTCCTTGCAAGATGTAACTAGTTTTACCCATTTATGCCTAGCGTCTAGAAAAGAAAAGGCATTGGCAAACAGCGTAGGCCCAGATGAGACGCCGCATGATACGGCGTCTCATCAGTGTCTGCGCTCTTTGCTTAAAGGAATTTCTGTAAGAAATATTCTAAATATAAAAAATAAATATACTAGACATCCCTCATTTTGGAAATAAATTGATCACATTTAGAATGATGGGAGAGTTCACTAAGCATAAATGGGTTAAATAAGAAACGCGCAGAATTATCTTCAATCATCACAACACACGCCCTCAACGGCTTTGCTATCAAATAAACTGAATCTTCGTTAAAACTCTTAATTTATAAGTCGGTTTCCAAAAATGTGATTAATGAACTGTTTCAAATAAAACACTTATTTCAAATTAGAAAATGTATAATAAAACAAAGAAACTCAACATAACATAGTAAAATTGCAATAGAGTGTTTAAGTTAATATAACAAAAATTTGTTACAGCATGTAGACAAAACGACATTTTGGTAAAAGTTTGTGGTTAACTTGTGAAATATTCAAATATCACTACATATAATCTGACATTTTACTATACATTATTATACAACATAATCAATGAAAAGAAATGTGCTCTGAATTGCGTTTTCATGTAGTGTGCTGTTAAATATGTTAAGATAAATGCTGTATTGTGCAGATTTCAATGAGGGTTAATTGATTTCACCAAAGAAGAAAAGTTTTCTGCATTCACGTATAACATGTGATAGGCTTTCATATCATGAAAAAAATCAATGTTCTCGGTTCGTCAGGTTTGCTATTTCGAACACCATCAATCTCAAATCCAAATAGAGATATAAAGCCTCCGTGTTCGAAAACTGCTATGGGCAAAATATGGGCATTACGAAATGCAAATCCAAATTAGAATTTTTTTTTTTCCGGCTTTAAAAATATGTGGTTAATGTTTGAGTTTAGAAAAAGAGTCATGCTTAATGTAAAGGTGAAAAGGTTTTCTTAAGGATTTTCTGACTTACCTGAGAGATTTTGGAGTCCTGCTAGTTCCTACAAATTCAACTTCCGGTATTTCTTCACACGTTTCATGAATGCCATATGACGTCATTATTCACGTGCGATTAATTTGCATGGTGGCATTGCAGTATTATTGGACACAGAGATGATGGCTGGAGTGGTTTCTAAGCAATTAGTTCTAAGTATTCATTCACGTACAGTATGCAAGTATAACATTTGAAACACTATGGTGGTTTTAAGGAACATTAACCTGGAGAATAATATCTGGATGAATCAAACCAATAGAAAACTATCTTTGGAGATGTAACTTTCTAATTTTACAAAAGTACAGGCGTACTTTTAATAAACTGTTTCAGCGTTTAAGATATTATTAAGCACAGATCTCCTCGCAGTCGTCGAACAACAGTTTGTTAATAATACCAATAAAAACGTTTTAACGACCGATGCAATTCAAACATTTTTAAAAATATTTCAGAATTAATGAAAAAAGCATTGACACTAAAATCAATAGTACACAAATTAAAAACCTATAATTTAAAGCAAACCTCAATTTTCCTATACAACTCAATTGTGTATGTTTTGTATGTATTATTTTATGGTAAAACAATGATATCTGTTTAGTGTTATTGAATTTACAATGAGACAAAATGTCCGTTCAGAAGCACCGCACAATAAAACACAATAATAATGTTGTTCTTAACAAATCCACATACTTATTTCCAACTTAGGTACGAGCCATTTTCAAACTCAATAAATTACAATTTAAAGGTTTAACTAACTCGAACATCAAAACCTCCAGAAGTGAATTGCACTTAACATAGTGTTTATATTGAAAAACCACGCAACTCGACTTTGTCTATCGATATTTATTCCAACCAGTAATACATTGCATCGAATAAGCGATAGCATTTATTCCATCATTGTCAGTTCTTCGCGCTCTCGCAGAATAAGCGAGTCTCTTAGACAGATAATAGATAAAAAAATGACCAAACACACCACATATCCGTTTATTCCGAAAAATGTGGAATGATACACGTGAATTAACTGTCATTGTATACCTGCGCATCAGAACTAATACTAGATGTATGTTGGCCTGTTAACACTGATGAATTGAAACTTATTTTCCAATTATCTATCTGTGCCACCGTAAAACATGCACAACTACACACGTTCAATAACACAACAAACAAGACCCACGAGTATTTGATTCCAAAAACTCCGAGAGCACGTGTCGGCTAACTCGCCTTAACTCATTCACCGAATCGGAATCGCCGTTAAATTATATCACTTGTAAATCGCGTAACTGAAAGCTAGCGAATATATCTTGATCGTAACGCAATATGTCAATGGCGATTTGAGTTATGATTATGCTTTTATTACGGAATAATTACGGAACCAGTGCAAGTAGTGTTATGGTCAATATCGGATAACGGCAGCAATATAAGCAGAAATGATCAACGTCTCTGAACCATTAAAATATCTATGCACTGCAAACCTAAGGTGAAAAACAATAAAGCGAAAGAAGAAGCATGAACTGTGTACCTGACACAGAAACATCACGGAAAGAACCAAACGTTGCATCATCCACGATTCGTGATTCAGGAAGGAAAAGTCTCCATATTTGTCGGAAATCACTCTTTGCTATTGGAATACGTTGACCAATCTCTTTATTTGCGTTTATGAAAAAATGAAATTGAAGGAAATCTAAATTGTTCTGTTAATGATATATAAGGGTTCTAGCATGGATACTATATCGATATCGCATGTATACAATGTGTAATTCAATGACTGGAAAGTATTTCCCTTAACACAACATTTTTCTTTTGGAATTTTTAAAATGTCCGAGTTGTTGTCAAATAACAAAAACAAGAGGGCATGAAAGGCCCAAAGTCGCTCACCTGTGATAAAAAGAAATGACATGTTCTTTGCAGCCAAAGATATCAATGGAACAAATGTTCTAACCAAGTTTCATGAAGAATGAACAAAAATGGAACCCTGGCGGCCATGTTTTTTAACAGACCTGAATTAACTCTTCCAAGATATGTCCGAATTTCATGAAGATTGGGCAAAAAATGTGTCTTCTAGACTGTTCACATGTTTTTACTATGTACATATACAGAAAACTGCCCCACCCCCTAGGTGCCATGTTTTTCCATTGATCACAACCATTTTCAAACTCGTCCGAGACATCCACATTACTAATGTCTGACAAAATTTCATGATGATTAGGCAAAAATGTGACTTCTAGAGTGTTTACAAACTTTTTTACTACATAAATATAAGGAAAAATACCCCCACCAGGCGGCCATGGTTTTTTGTACCGATCCAAACCATTTTCGAACTCAATTGTCGTATCCAGGTGTGGTAGTGCGGTCTCGTTTGCTTACGCAAGTGAACCGGTCACGGTACGGTTACGAGTTATGTAACTTTGTGAGCACTTATGTAATGCGGAAATATTTATTCGACGAACGCTAATTTCCGGTGCGGATGACACCACTGACTGGTTGTAATTCAATTAACTAAAGGCGTCCAGTCAGATATGCCTGGATACACTCAAAAATGTAATCTATAAGTGAAAACTAGGCCTAGTGAAAACCAAAGCAGCTTTATCGAAAATAAATATAAGTATCGTTACAAAAAATGAAAAAAATACAGCAAATACCTTAATGAATGTAAAAAGAAGTTCACAATCTGCCAAAAAAACTGATATAAATATTAGTTACTGTAAGTCTAGAAGTTGTTTCAAAAATCTAGTTTAGAAAATAGGTCTAACTTAATCTAAAGAACACAATTCATGGAGATTGGGAAACTTCAGTGAATCAAATGTATTTAAATAAAATGGAGTCTTTCTAATTTAGAAAATACCAAATAGAAATAATCTAAATAATAAGAATAATTTGGAAAATAATGCCAATCAGCCAAAACAGCCTATTTTATACAGTTCTAAGAGCACTGGCAGAACAGTCTAAGACTATTTTCCCTAAGAACAGTCCATTTATCAATGATCATTATCTTCGCTCTGAGGAACTCTGAAGGGGTTTTCTCGAAGATTGCTTATCATTAAAAGTTTCCATTATAGATTAATTTGATACAAACTGATAACAAATGTGACAAAACAATAAGTACAGATTTACCCAAGAAATTACAACTGAACCAGAAATGTCATTATACTAGAAAAATAGGCATTTTAAAGTATTTACCCTTTAAGTGTTTTGAAACCAAGGGGTCTAACAAATTCCAGGGCAGAACTAAAAATAGATTACTGAACCTGAGTCAGCAGGTTAAACAAGGGAGATAAATACTGCAAAATTATGTACATGTTGCCTTTCTTTCAGTTATTTCCTAGTTGATAGGCTTATCATAAGTGCTAATAACTAAAACAGTTATGTTAATTATGAAAATTCTGTGTTATGAAAAATTACATAATACAGTTAATATTACATAATAATGACATAATAAAACCAAACCTAACTACACAGGAAACAAATGTTCTGACCAAAGTTCATGAAGATTGGGCAAAAATGTGTCTTCTAGACTGTTCACATGTTTTCACTATATACATATAGAGAAAACTGCCCCCTGGCGGCCTTGTTTTTCCACCCATCATGACTTTTTTCAAACTCGTCCGAGATATCTATAAAATCGATGTTTAGAAAAAAAATTATGATGATTATGCAAATAATGTGACTTCTAGAGTGTTTACAAGCTTTTTTTACTATATAAATATAAGGAATATGACCCCCCCCCCCCCCTGACGGCCATTTTTTTTACCGATCCGAACCATTTTCATACTTAACCGTCATATCCAGAAAACAAATGTTCTGGCCAAATTTCATGAAGATTAGACAAAAATGTGACTTCTAGAGTGTTTGCATATTTCACTATATACATATAGAGAAAATTGCCCCCCCCCCCCTAGCGGCCATGATTTTTCACCGATTCGGACCATTTTCGAACTCGTCCGAGATATCAATGAAACCAATGTTTTGACCAAGTTTCATGATGATTTGGCAATAATTGTGACTTCTAGAGTGTTCACAAGGTTTCTGTATAGCCATATAAGGAATACTTCCCCGCCCCCTGGCGGCCATGTTGTTCAATGGACCGGAACCATTTTTCAACTCAACCAAAATATCATTTAGACAAACATTTTGACAAAGTTACATGAATATTGGGCATCAAATGTGACTTCTACAGTATTCACAATGTTTTTTATTGTTTGACCTAGTGACCTAGTTTTTGGCCCATCATGACCCAGTTTCAGTCGAGGTATTAATGAGAAAAATGTTCTGACCAAGTTTCATGAAGATCGGACAATACATGTGGCCTCTAGAGTGTTCACATGGCAAAATGTTGACGGCGCACGACGCACGACCGACGACGGACAAAAGGAGATCACAAAAGCTCACCATGAGCACATTGTGCTCAGGTGAGCTAAAAAAACACGTTTACACACCAAAATCAAATTGTATGCCCGCTTGCAAACAATACTCTTATAAGAATAACTGTCTTTTGATTTCAAATCTACTACAAACTGGATCTGAACGATATATCGAAGATATTCAATCAAATTGATATGTATCATCATGTTACAAACTTTAGTAATATATTTTGAATATTATTCAAAATGCATTAATAGACCAGAGGAGACATTCATTAAGTGTGAGAATCATCGTGTGTACTTCACAAAAGGAGCATCTGTGTACGAGCTGAACCAATTTCCCCTTTGTTATTCCTCTGTGGGAATTAAAGGCAGAGATAACCAAATGACTCGGATTAGCAAGAGCAAGAAATTATGCATTTAAAGCATTGAATAAATTTAAGTTTTACTATCTCAAAGAGTGAGTGTTGCAGTTTTTTTCACGTTATAAACATTGTTTTGTACTCGTATTTTAATGCAACAACATCTCATTGAATAATTTTACAAAACTAACAACAACAAAAAACATAAAAACTTAAGAAAAAATCCGCTTTCAAACCAATGTCTAAGAATAGCGATGATTTAAGAATTTTAGTTGGACGTCCTAAATACACAGTGACAAAAAGCTATTTCGGTTAAATGATTTTATATGCAAATTTCAAAATAATGACACCAAAATAGTCAAGAACGATATTGTTTTGTTTCATTTAAAAAATGTACTTTTTAACGAAACATTTTGTGAAATATCAAATTCCAAAATAGTTAATAGATTTACATATAAACTAGCTAAGCAAACTATTTATGCTGTTTAACAAGGCGAATTATATCATACGAATGTAATCTTATTATGCAGTTGTTAACCCATGTATGCCTAACGTCTAGAAAATAGGCCTTCGCAAACAGCGTAGACCCAGATGAGACGCCGCATAATGCGGCGTCTCATCTGGGTCTGCGCTGTTTGCTTAAAGAAATTTCTGTAAGAAATATTCTAGATATAGAAATAAATACAAATGTATTCTAGAGATCCCTATTTTTGGAAATAAATTGATCCAATTTAGAAGGATGGGAGAGTCTACTAGGCATAAATGGGTAAATGTCGATAGCACATACAGACTGGCGTTGAGCGAGTATGAAAAGAATACATTAAAGTCCCTTGATAACTATCTCATTTTTGTTGTCAGCTTGGAGCCAATGCATATTGAATGTACAATGCATATTGAATGGTATTATCATTATGCAGAGTGTTTAAATATTGTATGGAACAAAAATTACCGAGCGAAGCATTAATTGAGTGTTTTACCGACAGCGTTGTTAGTTAAGGACGTTTTTTGGTCCCGAATTAATATAATACTAATCGAATTGTCCCGTAATATGAATTCAAAACTGGTGCAAATGCGTTTGGTCTTTTAAAATATAATAGTCGGCAAATTGATTATCTCTTTTTTCGTGGGCCGATATGATGAAAGTATGTTAAGGTGTAATATTTCAGTAATTTTGCTATAAAAGGTATGGAACCAGACAAGGGATGTCATTGAAGTTCCCAGCAGTTTTACTTTGTTGTATGAGTCCCTGTCTATCGATATGTTTCCATTTATTGAATAGAATTGTAAAAACAGATAGAAAACTATGTAAATCGAATACAATTGTATATCGAGTGTATTTAACACAGCCTTTGACTTCTCCAATTAATCAAAGGATATTCATTTTTATTTTGACATTAAATCAAAATCAGTTATCGGCAGCGACAATTTTTACATTGGAAAATATTATTAAGGTGTCACCGAAAAAGAACCATTTAGCGCCTAATTATATAATAACCGAATATTGTCTATTTAGATTTGTGTAAATTATGTTCATTCTTTCGCGCTTCCTAATCGATAATTCAGTATCATATTAATTTGCAATTGTGTAAGTAATCGTTTTGTATTGAAAAATATAATAAATTCTGCTTTTAAATAGCGACAAAAGTCCTTTTTAAAGACATAATTTGTTTATTATCGTTCTGTATATTTAACTAGAATTTGTGATGAAGATAGAGTTGTTTAACTGATTAAATACGTATACATGCATTAAAACATACTTTCAAAATAATCGTTAAAAATAATTAGCCGGATATACATGTAAGGGCAATTATACATATAAACATTAACCAAAAGTGTATTTAGTTTATTCATCTAAAAACTAAGAAGCACGACTAAATTTTGACCATCACTTCCTTCATTAAGCCGATGGATATATTCACGATAGTACGGTAAAGGGATACATAAGTTCGAGTCTGTTGTCGTGATACACAATTTCCTGGATGAAACCATTCACGACAGGGTTAATGAACCATTTCACAAACAGACAGCTGCAATAATAATGCCTCAGATGGATATACGGTGCACGCGATACACGTTTTTATAAACAAAAATATATATTAAGAACGAACGGCCTTTTACATCCCTTAACGTCTCGTATACTCTATTGTAGACCCCAACCAATCAGTAAAAAGGTATATAGCCTACATTTCTCGACAGCATTTCTTCATGTTTATTTCGTATAGTTCTTTGTTGAACCGCAGTTATGACAGGCAATGACAGAGCTATACGTACATATGGGAATTAACACAAAAAATCATTCGCTTGTCGGACCATATTATCTTAACACATTAATATATATTAAATAAACCATTTGCATTTTATTGGTTGCAAATTAATATAACATTTTACTTTATATATAGAGGCATAAATATACAGGGTGCAAAACAATATCATTCAACCACTTTATTTTCAGTTTTGGCTAACAGTGTGGCCATCCTTCTCTCGTGCATAACGATATCGCTATTAGATCCATATCACTTAAAGCCTCTCCATTGCCGTGACACGCTTTTCCCTGATCAAAACAGTTCACGACATGGTTAATTTACCGGCATATGAAGTGTTTACTGCAATTATAATGGCTAAGATGGACTTAAGGAACACGTTACTTGCCTTTAGCCTGTGATAGAACTTTTGAAGATGACAACAACTTCTCGATATTTTCAGAGGCTAAACTTGCATACTCACAGCGTCACTAACTTTTCTTATGTATTATTACAACGTATTGGTATGCCAGTTTAAAATAATTTCATAACGTTCAATATTTAGGTAACATTTAGCGAATTAATTTTAAAGTTAAGTTATTTTAGTTCAACAATGAGCTAATCCGACGTTTTTGTATTTTTGTCGAATAGCTTGATTTGCTTTTATATTACTCTTCTGTTTTAGAATAAATAAACCACCCATTGCAAGAAACAAAAAAATATATGAATAAAGCACCAACACGATATTAGAAGGATTTTTTGCAGAATCTTAACTCAGCCAAGTGTGTTTTTTCCTAGTGTTTATGAAAACAGTATTTATGATTTAACAAAAATGAAAAAAAAAAACGCAAACACGCTGCCAAAACTTTAATGAACTTCGCAAACCGTTCTCGCAAGTCATTGGCGGATAACAACAATTTCATTAAGTTATTACTGCAAATCATAATCAAAACCCTTACTTGCAAATTATTGACGGAAACCTGAAATACTCCGGAAACATGATAAATCCATAGTTTTAATTTGTTTTCACCATGCAATATTTATTCTTTATTGACATGTGCAATAATAACTGAACGGTTAGCTAACAATGGCCCAATCAAAACAATAATATATTGTGGCTTAAAATAACACTGTGTTTTCAAAAAGATTCGTTCTTTCATTTCGCTCGCCATTGTGGTGTAAATTTGAAAAGCGTGGCAGGAAGGTTGGAGCTTGTTCTCTCACAACAAAGCCCTTGAAGATGTATCTGGACCGTTAACCGTGACTGATTAACAAAACTGGGTATATATGAGTTGTGTTCTTAGAAAACTGGGCTTAATGCATGTGCGTAAAGTGTCATCCCAGATTAGCCTGTGCAGTTCGCACAGGCTAATCAGGGACAACACTTTCCGCTTTTATGGTGTTTTTAGTTTCAAGGAAGTCCCTACTTACCGAAAATCAAGTTTAGGAAGAAAGTGTCGTCCCTGATTAGCCTGTGCGGACTGCACAGGCTAATCTGTGGCGACACTTTACGCACATGCATTTTGCCCAGTTTTCTCAGAACACGACTCAAATGATTAAGATAAACGGTCGATGCCTGGAGTTATAGAAAAATAACTTTCAATTAGGAGAAGAAAAATGACCGTCCGCATGCTAATACAATTCACCTTGACGTAATGCAATACATGTTCTGGCTGTATGCATAGCATTGATAACGATATAATTGTTTATTATACCTAATTCCCAAACCTTAATAATATAAGCATTTTTTTCCATAGATTTATGACAACTGCGGAGAAAATCTTTAAATATTTTTTAGACGGTATTTCGACAAAAATATAAATTGGTTTAAAAGTTGGTCATCGACGTGTCACTGATTGCAATCATCCTTATTTGAATTTTTGATGCGTTAAATGGACGCATGCTGTGAAAATCTAAGCCTGCTTATGGTTTGAGATCTTATTTTAATGAAGTTAATACATAAATGGAAACCAGGAATAATGCGATGAAAAAAATATTTTGAAACAATTATCCCATGCAATATGTATACTTCTATTCACATGTATGATAATTAAGTGAACAGTTAGCTGTCGATAGTGCAATTAACAAATAATTAACTTTACATATTAAAGCTTCGTGGTTTCAAACGGATTCTTACTATCATTTCGATCAAAACTGTGCGGTACAGTCGCTATACCTGTAGTATAAATACGAACTTCATAACATGACGTTTGTCTCATGTTACCGAACGAACAAAGCTGCTTTAGCTTTGATGTGGACAGTAAACAATCACTCATGAACCAACTTGGGTATTTTTAAACAGAATAGTTACGCATCAAGGCAAACTGAGAATCGGTCTTTAGGTTATAAAGTGGAAACTACAATTATTTAATGCCGTTAATAATAATAATAACTGTCTTCGTATTAATAAATCATCCTTACATTTAGGTTCTGCGGGTATGCATAACGGGAAACGATATAAATATGCATAAAATGTTACTCCTTATTACTTGGAGTAAAAAGTCTCCCTCTTAGACCACTCGGCCATCCTTCCGGATACCATGGCAGGTGTATTTTAAACTTCATATAACCAATCCTCGTAGTTTCACAAAATATAACGACAACAACAGAACCAAATTATTAATTCGTTTCGCGTTACAACGCTTTATAATTTTCGGGTTTTTATATCGTAAAAAGATGCATATAATGGCTATTTTAGAGCATGATAAATGTTCAGTATTACTGTTTCCTCACAAATATCATAACTAAAACGAAAATTTGCGAATCTGAAACAACATTTTTTTCAATTTTGTCAATTTATCCAAACGTGAAAAGGCCCTTTTAAAACTAATACAACCGTTTTAATGCAAAAATGCAAAAAACAATGATGGATAATAATAATTATCATAATAAAACAAGAGCTGTCTCCATAGGATGACATATACCCCCCGATGAACGCTTTGATAGAAATTATGAGCATTTTTCGAAACCTAAACGCATTTTTAGAAACCTAAACGCGGACCCTAAGTTCAAGGTCAATGGGGTTCAAAATTTGTGTGCGTATGGAAAGGCCTTGTCCATATACACATACCAAATATGAATGTTACATCTGAAGCGACATAGAAGTCATAAGCATTTTTCGACACCTAAACACAAAGTGTGACGGACAGACGGACAGTGCGATCACTATATGCCCTCCTTCGGGGGCATAAAAAAGTATGATAATAATGTCATGAACCAGTAATATAAAACGAAGAAGAATCAAAATAAATATAAGCAACATCATTTAACGAATATAAATGTTTGCAAGTGGTGATTCAACAAATACGTATACAGAGGATTTCACCATGTACGGCTAGCTCAGTGTGGTCAATAGACGAAGAGCATTAACGCATTTATGCCTAGTGGACTCTTCCATCCTGCTTAATTGGATCAATTTATTTAAAAAAAAATAGGGATGTGTAGTATATTTATTTCTATATTTAGAATATTTCTTACATAAATTCCTGATGCGGCGTCTCATCTGGGTCTACGCTGTTTGCCTAGGCCTTTTTTCTAGACGCAAGGCATAAATGGGTTAAGATTGTTAAAAGGAATGTTTTGATCAATAAAACGAAAAGTTCTTTGAATTGCTTTTGCATGTAGCATGCATGTGGTGTTAAATATGTTAAGAAAAATGCTGTATAATGCAGAGTTAAATGATGATAAATTGATCCCAGTAAAGAACACAGGAGCACAGAGTATGCTGCATTGATGTATAACATGGGATAAGCAATTATATCATGGAAAAAATCAATGTACGCAGATTTTAAGATTAACTATTATGAATAGCACCAATATAAATTTCAAAATAAGATTTAAATCCTCCGTTTTCGAAACCTGCTTTTTATCTTGACTATTTAAAATCAAGGTCCCACTTACAACATTTAATATAATGCGGCTTTGAAAATTCGCTGGTTTATGTTTGAGAGAAAATAAAGTTTAGGTCATACTTAACGTAACGGTGAATTATTTTGTGTCACTTACCTGAGAGATTGTGGAGTCCTGCTAGTTCCTACAAATTCAACTTCCGGTATTTCGTCACACGGGCCATGCGTGCCACATGACGTCATTATTTACGTGCGATCAATTTCAGGGCGGAATTAAAGTATTTTTGACACAAAAAACAGAGATGATTCTTTCTGTGATTTCGAAGCAATACGTTCTATGTAACTCTTCCATGACGTATAGCATGCAAGTACTACATTTTCAAACAATATGGTAGTTGACCTGTAGGATACTATCTCCATGAATCAAACCCATGGGAAACCTATTTTGGACACGCGAGGTTTAATTTAAATAGAGTACACGCGTGATTTTAATGAATTGTTTATACATCGTTAAGACTTGATTAATTATATAAAGATCTCCTCGCTGTCGTCAAACCAGAAACAAGTTTGTCATAAACCAAAATGAAGAAAACCCATTTAACTGACCTATGTATTAAAACATTTAAAAACGATATGTAAGAACTAATGACAACTGCATTGGGACTAAAATATTACAGAATTGAAAGTCCATAAGTTCAAACAACCCCTAAATTACCTTTAACATGCAATTGTGTATATTTGTTATGTTTTATAATATCGGTTAAACATAAATATTTGTAATTCAATTTAAAATGAAAAATCTCCATTTAGAAGCCTCAAACACCAAAACGCTGTTGATGTTTTTTACATAATCCCTATACTTATTTCCAACTCATGTTCGGGCCAAGAATACAACGCGTATTTCAAAACGATCAACTTCTCTCAGTGTTGCCAATATCTCTATACTTCAAACTGAAGGTGGTAAAACAAAGAGGCAGTATGCACCATGTACGTCAAAGTTAATTCTCTACAATTCTTGAGTTCAGGTTCAGAAAGAAAAAGATAGTTCTTATATTGTTAGTAATTTACTCTAAGATAGTGGAATATTTTATCTTTAATTTTGAATATTAAGCTGAGAAATTGCTTGAACTATAAATTGTTATCTTTTAAGGATTAATTAAGATTCTAGAATCTAAAAAACATATATAGCACAGTTATGTTTCTATTACGAGAACGCATTTGCCTACATGTGTTTCTATTACTAGAACGTATTTGCCTCCACACAACATGTTTACTTTGGCTGTTTTTTCAAAACCGCATTAGTGTCACAAAAAAACAAATACTTTCTACCCGCCCCAATCATAAAATTGTACGCCCGTAGACATATTATATTCTGAGGAGAATTACTTGCTATGCTTTCTATCACAGAATCTATCATAAAGATGCACTGTAACTATACAATCAAAGTTCAACACGTTTTATTCAATTCAAGACGCATTAATAAAGCCGATGAGACAAGCACCGTGTGAACTTCACAAAACGAGCGTCTGTCTGTGTGATGAACCAACATCCTCCCTAGTTAATCCTCTTACGGAACAAAAATACAAAGACAAACAAATGACTCGCCATATCAAGATATTTAGATGTATGCAGCATTGAATAAATACGAGAAAAAAGTTAAACCATCATCATGAAAAATTGTGACAATATGCTCATGTTAGATACGCATGTTTAATGTCGAACATCGCATGTAATAATTGTAAAAACTTACAAAAACACATCACAAAAAGAGCTAAAGTTACAAACCCAACTTCAAACCAGTGTCCGAAAATAACCTTACATAAAGATTATAAGCTACACGTCCTAAATGTATAGTTACACAAAAATGTTACGGGTAAATGTTTTTAAAATTAACACATCAAGAAGCGACACTTACAATATTTTGGTTTTATTATGCATAACATTGTGTTTTCATAAATATTTAATGAAGTATTATATAAAATAAAACAAGGCTATTGTCAAGCAATATTGTCCCCTACCGGCTCCACCATTGTCAGAATTTCCACCATTGTCAAATTATTTTTTTTGCCATAGCAACCACAATTTTTGACATAGGAACGAAATGAAATGACGTGCATAATGTCCATATTGCCATCTATCCATTTTGCAAGTTTCATGAAAAAATACCAAGAACTTTTAAAGTTATCGCAGGATCCAGAAAACCACCATTTTCAGCAGTATTTCCAGTCTATTTGTTGCCATAGCAACCATAATTTTTGACGTAGGAACAAAATGAAATGACGTGCATAATGTCCATATATCCATCTATCTATGTTTCTAGTTTCATGAAAAAATATTAAGAACTTTGAAAGTTATCGCAGGATCCAGAAAAGTGTGACGGACGGACGGACTGACAGACGGAGCGCAAACCATAAGTCCCTTCCGGTGAAACCGATAAGGGACAATACATATCAATGCACATATACCAGCTTAGCCAGCCGAACTATGTTACACAAATGAAAATCTTATTAATGCGGCGTTGAGCGAGTATGAAGTGTATGCATAAAATCCATCGATAAATATCTCATTTTCCCTGTCATGTTGGGGACTATTATATATTCAATTGAATTACGATTATCTCGAGTGTTTTAATATTCTACGGAACAAACTATACAGAGTGAATCATTAATAAAATGTTTAACCGGCAGCGTTGTTTGTTTATGGCGTTTGTTGCCTCGAATTCATAACATTTTTATCGAGTTATCGCGTAATATGAACACACCACTGGTGCGCTTGGCCTTTTCAAATATAATAGTCGACAAATTGAGTATGTCTATTTTCGTGGCCATACATGATGCAAGTGTTTTAAGGTGCATTAATTTTTCAATTAAACATTTAAAGCTATGGGACCAGATTTCTGTTGTCATTCCAGCCTTTAAGTGGTTTTGCTTTATTTGATGAGTCAGTTTGAAAAGTTAGCAGTACAAATAGACGATTCAAATTTTGCGTCCACTTTAAGCACTACATCAACGCATTATTTTCATATGTTTTGTTTAAGTTTACATTTAACTCAAGAGATATTTTGTTAAGACAGACTTTAAAAGTGGAAGGAATCATTTTATAACAAGGAATTAAGCAGCACAATTCATTTATTTTCACCATTTTATTCAAGAGTGTATATATTCACGAGTGTAGGTTGTCGTAACACACAATTTTCTGGATGAAACCATAGACGACAGGGTTAATTTACCATCTGACAAAGAGTCAGCTGCAATAATTATGCCTCAGATGGATATACGGTGCACGTGATAACGTTTGATCACACATATATTAGGAGAACGAATAGCTTATGACATCCTTGAATTTCTTTGGGACTTAGTTGCAAATAAATATAATATTTGACTATAAAATGAGGTCATACACATACAATGTACGTAAAAAACATGAACAACGCTATTCAATAATTTGTCTTCAACAGTTCTGTCAGGTTCGGCTAACAAGTTTTGTAATCGTGCATTTACGAAATCTCTATTTTGCTAAAATCTCTAAAATACACACCGTTGTCGTGACACGCTATTTCCTGGACGTAACCATTCACGACATAGTTAATGAAAAGGTCATGGACGTGTCTTATCTAATCAACATTCCTACTGTGGATATAACAGAACACGCTATGGGCGTTTAGGCTGTGAAAATATTTTGAAGATGACCATAACCTATTTTTCTTTTCAGAGGCTAAGCTTGCGTCATCAAATCGTTACTAACATTTCATATAAATTATCAAAACGTTCCGATATTGTCAGTATAAAACTATTTTTTAATTTATTTTGGTTCAATGTTGAGCTAATCATACGTTTTTATTTATTGTTTCAATAGCTTAATTTGCTTTCATATCACCTTTCTGTTTTAGTATAAATAAACAGCAAATGACCAAACACATGTAATATGAATAAAGCAAACGCGCTTTCAATAGGATTACTGCATAATCTTAACTAAGTGAAGCGTTTGTTTTTCTCCAGTACATGCCACAATGTGTTTGTGAAATCATTATTTCGCCCTATTGGTGCAAAAACATTTAACTTAAATGTCAAATGGTTCCATTTGAACAGATGGAGCGATTTATCAATTAGCCATAATTTCTAATATAAATATGAATGCATTTAACACCAGCACACAATGAACACTTCAGTCTACTTAGCAAATCGTTGTTTGATGATCAAAATGTAATTTAGTTATTACAGCAAAATGATATTCCAAACACTAATGTGCAATTCATTTTGCGGAAACCAGAATTAGTGCTAAAAGTGTTAAATTCATATTTTTTATTTGTTTTTACCACGAAATACTTGTTCTTTATTAACATTTGCAATAATTAATTGGAACTATAGCTGTCACGCGCTTAATCGAGAAAATATTGTATTTAGGCATATTAAGGCGCCGTGTTTGCTAAAGCATTCGTTCTGTCATTTCGATATCCATTGTAGTGTAAATATTTAGTGCGTCAAATAAAGTTTGCAGCCTGTCCAATTTAACCAAATAGTTTTGCTAATTACGTATATAGAAAAACCGATTGGTAAGAAGTGGAAACTGATAACATTTTTGTATTATGGACTCCGTTATGGTTTTGTCATTACATCAGAGGTTTTGGTAAACAATCAATGTCTGAGATTGTGGGAAAGTAATATTCAATGAGTCGAATATAAATAAAAGTCCTGGTGCTAAACACAATTCTCCACGCCGCAATTTGTGTACAACAATGGCAACAATTTACATGTTTTATAATACCTTATTTTTTAAAAATAATTAAAATAAACGCATTGATGAATAATGCGAAGACATTCTGTAAACATTCTTTTGAAACAGTAGGTTACGACAGCAATAAATATTGTTGACACAGTTGGTAATCGACGTACGACGGCATAAAGGGGACATAGGAAATATTTTATTTAACTATGTCTATGAAGTACGCACGTCATAACTACGGCGTGCGCACGCCACAGTTATGACGTGCTATGGCGTGCCCACGTCATAGCTTTGACGTGCGCACGCCAAAGTTATGACGAACGCACGTCATAACTATGACGTGCGCACGTCATAGAAATAGTTAAATAAAATATTTCCTATGTTATATTATTAAACTATTTCTATGGCGTGCCCACGTCATAACTATGGCGTGCGCACGTTATAGCTATCGCGTGCGCAAGTCATAGCTATCGCGTGCGCACGTCACATCTATCGCGTGCGCACGTCATAGAGACTGTTAAATAAAATATTGCCTATGTCCCCTTGAGGCCACCGTATCGACGTGATTGCAATATCCTTATTTGAATTATGACGCAGTTAATATACGCATATTGCGTGTTTGATAATCTAATTTTGTATTTAGAATTAACGAAAACCAGGCATAATGCGAAAACAAATGTTAAATCGATATTTTGTTAATGCCCTTTCTCAATGCAATATGTATTTTTTAATTGACATAAATTGTAATTAATTAGTTAGCAGTCATTATGCAATTGAGACAATAACTAACTGTGCATATGAAGCCATTAAAGGCGACGTGTTATCATACGGATTCTTCTGTCACTTCGATCAATACTGCGCGGTACAATTGCGATACCAGGGTCCGGTTTAATGAGAGCGACCATGGTCGGGCGACTATGGTTGAACCAGCGAATAATCTGTCTGGGAGTCTCCAGCAGGTGCCCCTCCGGTCTGAGAGACTGTCTGGTAACGTCGCAGACTGTCTGGGGGTCTTCTGCAGGTGCCCCGCCGGTCTCAGAGACTGTCTGGCACCGTCAAATACTGTATGAAAGTCTCCTGTCGGTGGTATTGGCACCGTCGCAGACCGTCTTTGAGTATCCTGCTGGTGCCCAGACGGTCTTGGCACCGCCGCAGACTGTCTGGGGGTCTCCTATTGGTGATCCGCCGGTCTGGAAAACTGTCTTGCACCATCAAGACTGTCCGGGAGTCTCCTGCAGGTGTAAAGGCGGTCTCGGCACCGTCCTAGACTGTCTGGGAGTCTCCTGTTGGTACCTTTAACGCGACGAGTGGTCAGTCTTGTGCATTCCTCTTTATTTACCGTAGCTTTTTTTACATGTGTCTGCTGTCCTTAACGCCACCCCACATGCGTTTATGGCTGCCACAATCTCCTGCCACTTTTTCCGCTTGTTTGCCTCGGTCACCAATGGCGCGTGCTTTCTCTCCAGTAGGTTTTTGTTCTCGATAACACACTCTAAAAGGATATCTATCTCTTTTTTGGACACCAATGGCACTGACTCGAATCGTTGCTGTCTTCGTCTTCCATTTTTCGCGTGTATTTTTGCCGTCGGATTTTCATGGCGGAAGTGGTAATTTTCCTAAAAATAGCGACTACCACGACCGCAGTCGTCTGACCACACCGTTGTGCGACCACAGTCGCGGCAACTTGCTCATTGAACGCTACGAGTGGTCAGTTGGCGGCCGACGAGCGTCGGTCGACCACACAGTCAACCGACTACAGTCGGGTTTTGTAGTTTTCATTAAACCGGACCCTGAAGTGTATATATAGCATAGCAGGACGTTTTGCCCAGTGTTTTAGGACGAACAAGTCTGTTTAGGTTTGATATTGATCGTGAACAATCACTGTTCAACAAACTGTGGTATTTGAAAGCATAATAATTATGCATCAAGTCGTAATGGGAATCGGTCGATAGGTTAGCAAGTGGAAACTATAAAATATGTAATAACGTGAATAATAATAATAACGGTCTTCGTATTAATAAATCATCAACCAATTCAGGTTCTGATGGCATGAATTATGTGCAAATACATGAGTCGTGTTCTGAGAAAACTGGGCATAATGCATGTGCGTTAAGTGTCGTCCCAGATTAGCCTGTGCAGTCTGCACAGGCTTTTCAGGAACGACACTTTTCGCCTTAATTGGATTTTTGCTAAGAAGAGACTTCATTTAAACGAAAAATGTCATAAAAGCAGAAAGTGTTGTCCCTGATTAGTCTGTGCATTCCGCATTCCGACGACACTTTACGCACATGCATTAAGCCCAGTTTTCTCAGAACGCGACTCATATAATCATTCATGGTTTAGTCCGAAATTTGCTTTTTATCAACATAATAAACAAATAGATGAACGCAGAGGCGAATATCTTGACTTATTGTATATAGTTGTATAGCCTCCAATAGTGTATGTTGCGCTGGAATACATATTAGTGTCACATTTCATAATCCACATTTTAATTAAGTTTTTTGCTGTCAGTCACATTCCAGAGACTGCACTTATAAATCATCGACGGAAACAATTCACATTGCAGAAAAATGATAAATCCATATTTTTAATTTAGTTTTCCATGCAATATTAATAATTCTATTAACAGTTGCAATAATTTATTGAACGGTTAGATGCGTTGTGCGCAATCAAGAAAATAATTTATTGATGAATATTAAGGCGCCTTGTTTTCAAAGGGATCTTTAGTCATTTCGATCTCTAATGAAGTGTAAATATGGACTGCATGGCATGACGTTTGCAGCTTGCTATTTTAGCTAAAGGCTGGTTTAGATTTCAGCTGAACCGTAAACCATAACTGCTCCACAAAATGCGTATTATAAAGCAAAATAATTATGCATCAATACGATCTGGGAATCAGTTTATAAATAAGAGAACGTGGGAACTACTTAAGTACCTGTATGTAATATTAATTACAAAGTGAATATGGTTTAGATATGAATGAAAATTTACTAATAACGGTATTCGTATTAATCCAATCTCCCCCATTACATTTTTAATACTAACTGACGGTGTGTCTTTATTGCAAAATAACATTGAAGAGCGTTTGCAACCTTCTCTACTTCAACAATAATTTACCCATGACGTATGTAAACTACAAAATCTGGCACAAGAACCACGAGCATGCTTCCGAGTTGTAGTGTGGGGAGCATTAGTATTTCTATAAAATGACAGAGATGTATAAACATGTTTATTTTAGAAAAACAACAAATTTATCCATTTTTATACATATTGGTGTGAGTGTTTTATGTTATGACGTTTTATTTTGGCAATTTGCATTGACAACAAAAACCGGTGAACAATATGGCGTTCATAATAAGTTATATCCTGCTAGCGCGGTTTGAGTGCGCTAGTTGGTACAATTAGAAATTAACAAAGGTAAGTTAGTGAGCTAAACAGTTATTAAGCAAAACCACGCCCACCGTTGGCATAATCAAAATAGTTGAACAGGGTGAAGGATCACGTGACTTTGAGGGGTTCACAACTAAACTTTAATGGATGTAAACAGACCCGTATGTGGTGCTTTTATCAATAAACTTTTTTTAAACAATTTTCTTTAACAATTTCAACTAGTGCATAAAAGACAGTTTTTATACTACTTATTGCCATTTAAAAAACATCAGAATTACTTCATTTAATAAGCCTAAATATCTATATATATGAATAATCTGTGCTGTGTCCAAGGTCTGCCACATATGAGTATTCTTATTAATAAACCGTTTATATATATATATATAAAGCCAGCACAGATTATGTTTGAAATCAATACTGTATAAAACAGTATAGTAATGAATACAATACAAGGGAGATAAATCGCAAGTGCATATACACATCGGAACATGCAACTTGTTAAGGTTCATGAGACTATATACGTCTGTCAATTGAATGAAACGTTAAAGCATTATACACAAGAGATGTCTTTATAGGATGACATATGCCCCCGAAAAACGCTTTGATAGTTATGTAAGATAGCTAAATAACATAATAAATTTTCGCAACCTAAATGTCGACCCTAACTTCAAGTTCATGGCCACATGAGTAAAGATGTGTTTGTGTCTGGAAAGGTCTTTTCCATATACACATGCATACCAAATGTGAAGGTTATACTTCAAGAGACATAGAGCTATAATGCCATTTTTCAAAACCTAAACGCAGATTTCAAATCCTAAACACAGGCCCAATGGTTAAGTCACAGAGGTCAAACAATTTTTGGACATAGAAGTTATGAGCATTTTTCAAAAAAGTGTGACGGACAAACAGACAGACGGACAGACAGACAGACGGACAGTGCGATCACTATATTCCCACCTTCGGAGGCATAATAAAAAGTGTAGGGCGAACATCATATCAAAAAGTAAAATGAATTAATGAAGCGCAACAAAGAAGAATAAGCACATTAGAATAAATAAAAAAAATATTTCGCTGAAACGCTCGGCACAATCGCACTATAAAACCCACGTTAATATGGTGAATTCTTTATTTATAAACACATGTTTGACAACAACAATGACAACGAGAGAAAATGGTGTGTTTGATACTTTTGTCTCATCGAGTTTAAAAGGCGTTTTATTTTAACGCGGACCGTTGTCACAAATATGATCAGCGCAATGTTTGAATATGCATGGTTCTTTTGAGATGTAACAGACTACTTAATCAGTCGCAATGTTAGCACAATCGACAGTTCATACTCTAATTAAAAGGTGGAAATATCGACATTGTGAATACCTTTGGATTATTTACAGCAATTTCATAAGAAATCAATTTTATTGCTCTTTTATTTCTTTTGAGAGACATACGTTTGTAATGAAATATCGATGACTTTTCACTGAGTACGTAGTTCATGCTTATGAACATGTTTGCATTTCAAACAATTAACGACACGGTCAACTTTTCTACAAGTAAACTCAACGTAATCTTTCAACGTGAAAATGTCTTTATTTGTCAATAGCTATGTACATACATCGAACGTCTGTACACGCAACATTAAAATAAAAAAGACTCAAACAAGGGTAGTCCCTTCTACTTTTGCAACTAATTTGTCCTTATGCAAGAAAAACTAAATGCAACTACTTACTAGTAACTTTAAAACTAAATGCAACATCGTATCCAAAAGTAAATACCCTTTCAAATTTAGAAATGCACAAAGGACATCAGTTGAACAGGATATTATGCGTAAACTCAACAAACGGTATAACGCAGCACTGAATTAATGTAATAATGTATTGAAAAGTTAGCTGCGTTGGGCGCAATCAAGAAAATACTTTATTGGTGACTATTAAGGCGCCTTGTTTTCAAATGGATTTTTAGTCATTTCGATCTCTATTGGTTAATTATCAATAATTCACTCTAGCATGCTCCTTGTCAATGTGTAAGTATTGGTAATGTATCTAAGTTAAGGCAATGTTTCTTCGCATAAATAGCGACGAGGGTTCATTGTTAAATATAAACTAAAATATACGGTAAATTAATATTGACTACTTTGACTATTGTATTGTGCACTTTATTAATTGTTCATGTTTATTAATCAATTAAAACACTGTACCACATTCCTTTGTTATTTGTAAGTAATGGTGATGTATCTAAAACAAGGCATTGTTTCTGCACTTAAATAGCGACGAGGGTTTTATTGTATATATTGCATATGTTTTACTAACTATCGTTCTTTGCATTAAACTAGAGTAAGTGCTATTGCTACAGTTATAACACACGTTCAAAGTTATTGCTAAAAATCATTACTATGATACACGTTTTAAAGTTTACGTTTACCTCAAGTGATAGTTTGTTAGGATAGACTTAAACAGTTGCAGGAATCATTTCTTAACGATCTAAGCAGCACGATTCATTTTATCATCCTTTCATTCATTTAGCTAGTTTATATATTCGCGATAGTAGGGAATAATACACAAGTCCAAGTCTGTTGTCGTAACACACAGTTTCCTGGATAAAACCATTGGCGACAGGATTAATGAACAATCTGACAAAGAGTCAGCTGCAATAATAATGCCTCAGGTGGATATACAGATATACAGAACACGTGATACACGTTTTATCACATAATATATAATAGGAGAACGAATAGCTTATGACATCCCTGAATTTCTTAGGGACTTTGCTGCAAATAAATATAATATGTTACTATAACAAGAGCATCGCATAACAGGTGACACGCTCGGCTGCGGGTGCATTTTTGAAGAAATGAAAGGCAGCTTGTCAGAATATTTATTTTAGAGGACACAGTGACCTTGACCTTTGACCTAGTGACCCAAATATGGGTGGGATTGTAGAATTTATCAAGGTGCAGCTACATATGAAGTTTCGAAGTTGTAGGTGGAAGCACTTTGATTTAAGAGCCAATGTTCAAAGCCTTAACAAAATGTTAAGGTTTTAGCACGACGAGGACGGCGGACACGACGACGGACACGACACGACGAGCTGGCTATGACAATACCTCGGGTTTTCTCCGAAAACAGCCGAGCTAAAAATGAGCGTTTACTAGGTACGTTAAAAACAATAACAATGCTATTCAAGATTTTGTCTACAACAGTACTGTCAGGTTCGGCTAACAATTTTGGTAATCATTCATTCGAGCATTTACGAAATCTCTATTTCGCTCAAATCAGTAAAATACACACCGTTGTCGTGACACGCTCTTTCCTGGACGAAACTATTCACGACATAGTTAATGAAAAGGTCATGGAAGTGCCTTCTCTAATCAAAAGTCCTACTGTGGATGTATAATAACACGCTATGGGCGTTAATGCTGTGATAGAATATGTGAAGATGACCGCAACGGCTTCTTCCTTTTCTGAGGATAAGCTTGCGTCCACAAAGCGTTGCTAACATTTCATAGAATTAACCATTTGTAATGATAATAATACTTTGGAAGATGTCTTACCTTCACAACCATGTTTTTTTATGGTATATTACTGACCGTATTAACATAATTAATAACATAAATTTTACAACACAGATAACACGCAGGGACGATGATTCTTTACAGTGTAAATCAGCGAGATAACCACAAATCAATGTTTAGCTTGAGGTAATATCACAATGGAGTGTGCATGCGTTTCACAGCTCTGTATAGGAATAAACTGCTGCTTTAAGTAGATATTTAGGCATGTAGATTTATGTTTGATCAAGATTGTTAGCGACGTTTGGAAAGATAACATCGAAATGTATCTATATCTAACCACCACGCATTGAACGTACACTAAATGCTCTCAAAGGTGAACCGTATCTGTGCGACTCGAATTAGTCATGCTTTGTGTATTGTATTAAGAGTTTGATTGCAGGATTTGGAATGATTTACGATGATTACGAACATATTGAATACTTGTTACTGAACATGTTGATGTATTTAAAAACAAACTAAGTATATTGTGTGTTTCCTTCATAAATTGATCATGCTTACCAATGTTATTTTTTATATAATATGAAATGATATCTTTACAAAACTTGGATATCGCATTAACCATGATACATAATATAACAATGATATTAATTCGATGATTAAGCATTTTATTATTTGACAGCACAGGTACATTTTAGTAATTATACTATTTAACTTACACACCCTTCAACTGATTTAAAGCTACGACATAAAAGTATTTAACATTTATTTTCAATTTAACCCATGTTTCGCTACTGCAATATACAACTGTACGTACTTAACATAGAGAAGAGAAAAAACTATCGATAAATATGACAAGATATTGATCTAAACAGCTTGTATGCATCTTGCTATGACATGTGTCAAGTGCGTACTTACATTTCTATGTCGCCCGAGGCCATATCCCTCTTCTGTGATCAGCAATGTCCTCCTGATGGTTTTATTAACCTCGGACACAATTTTCTAATTATCCTCGCGGCACTTTGTTGTTTTGAATATAAATATTTAAAAGCACCCTCCACTACACCTGATTTGATGAAGTTTGCGTTATTTCACCTGGTGTCTGTATTTATGCCTAGAAGACATCAAATATAATATAAATCAGTAAACATCCTATATGTAGGTTAGATTCGACAAGTTATTTAAACTTCAAAGTACATGTCATCAAATCCACTGAAACACTATATAAATATATTAATCAATTAAATTAGCACATTTAAAAACTGCATTATTATTAACCTGATTCCTACATTTGATATGAACAGTACACGTGCAGTGAAGCGATGCATATTCTCTCGGTAAATTAAGCAATATTAAGTAAATATTAACACTATGGCAACACTCTTATAAGCATTGTTAATTTAATATGCAAACATTTCCCAACACAGTATTTAACTGAACATATTGAAACGCGATTGTGGAGTAATCAACGTACTCAGCCACAGAGTGTGCTCTGTCCTTAAGAAGAGATAATAAATTATATATATATATATATATATATATATATATATATATATATATATATATATATATATACATCAAATGTTATCGGATTTAAATTTCAAGAAGACACATGTATCGATTAACTTCCGCGTTTGACAAATACATGTTGCACCCGCAATAACAGGAATTTGAATTATAAAATAATAATAATAATAATAATAATAAAAATAATAATAATAATAATATTAATATTAATAATAATAATAACACGCCTTCAACTTTAACTGCCAAATTAAATATTTAATTGATTTCTTCTTTCCCTTATTCCAATTTTAATAATATGTCCTCTATGTGAACACAAAAACACAATCGCGTCCTCGTACACATTGATCAGGTATTGACAATATACATGCTTGGTTTAATACACAGGTAACTTTAGGATGTTTAAGAAAGCACGCGTGTATACAAACATGTATACAAACTTCTTGTGTATATACGGACAAGCCCTGTTGTATACGTTAAATTTACCGTTCATACAACTTCAATGCACACTGCTTCGTCTATAATTAGCCACTTATCACCGTTAATTTTGTGTTATGGAATTTCGGATGTGTTACATTTCGACCGTACTCAGTGTCGTTACTTGAAAGCGGTGTAATAGCTCGGGGCTGTTCTACATTTATCGGTTTATTCTGATGTAAGTTCAAACATATGATGATATCAACGTAAAAAGTGTACTTGAAGCGATCCTCGCTATCGATTTAAAACCAAATGCACAATGAAACTGCATTCATCTGAATGCAAACTCACGACAATAGATTTTAGTTTGAAGTTACAATGTTTATGATTCATAGGTGTGCATCCACCACATAATACTTTGAATTAAGGGAGACAGACATTGTTTACAAGTTGCCAAATCATACATTAAAGGGACATTGTCACAGATTTTGGATGTTTTGAAGTTTGTTATTAAATGCTTTATATTGATAAGTGTATACATTGGATCTAACAAGCTCCAGTTAAAACACTAATTAAGTTAAAGAAAGAAAAAACGTCACCCTTAACTGGGCTCGAACCACTGAAAGTCTAACGCTTAGACCACTCTTGGCCATCCGTGTTCATACACTTTATATAAGAATTCCTCGTAGTGTCACAAAATATAACAGAACCCTCCAAATTATTCAATCGTTTCGCGTTGCAACGCTTTATAATTTCCAGGTTTTTAGATCGTAAAAAGATGCATATAATGAATATTTTAGAGCATGGTTTATGTTAAGTATTACTAATTTCTCATATATATCATAACTATTACGAACATTTGCTATTCGGAAACACTTTTTTTAAGTTTGTCAATATACCAACGCGTAAAAAAAAATCTCTTTAATCCTCATCGGGAAAAAATGTATTGGTTTACACTGTCATGTGCCTATTTTACTTTTGATGTTCATATACTGATTGGAAATTTTTATCGAATCGTATGTTCTGGTTCATTCGTATAAAAAGTTTAACCATGCACGAAATATAAAGCTAGCATAACATATCAAAGATTTAATAAAAAAGCAAATGCTGACATGTTTGCAAACTTTGAAAACTTTAATAGCGGTTTACGATTTGAACACTTTAAAGTGTGAGCCCAAGAACGCAACAAAACGTCTAAAACAAATACAAATTAAACATTAATGCCGAAAGTAGGCTGAGACTTAAAATTCACTTCGCCTTATCCGATAAATCGACTGAAAATAAACAGATACACAACATTGTTTTAATGAAATAAGTAGTTTGACAATCGTAAATAAGTATTCATTTCAACTTAACCGGACCATCGACTAAACCGACACTACTGATACTAAAGCGGTATCATTTAAAATCACATTTGTTGATATGTACAAAAGACAAAAACACTTATAAATCACATCGCATTTTGTGGTTATATCAACTTAATGAAAGACAGATGCAAAATAAAATTACTAACAGGAGGGACGTGGCGGCCCGGTGTCGTTTGTCTTATTTCAAATTGTCATTCTCGTGTGATCTTAGATAGGAAATTGTTTAAAGTTGTTAAAGTTTAATAAGAAAAACTTATTACCACAGTGCGGGCCCCCATTAACCACATAGTCTAGATTTGTAGGAAAAATTTAATGCTGTTACATATCAAATATTAGACAGCTGAACACTGTGGTATTAGAGTATAAGATTTTTTTAATCATAATCTATTTTATATCTAAGTCTATATATGCCCTATGGTTTTCAAAGTTTTAAACCCAAAGTATTGTGTACAGCTTTATAGTTTTGGACAATATTTCCTTTAAGTTTTAGTAATATACACAAAAGGCACAAAAGGCAAACACGTCCCTGCTGACGGGTTTAACTTCGAATCCAGTTGCATGATTAAAAAAACACTGTGATAGGATCATCCTATAATATAGCATATAATTGTATACATATACATTGGACAAATAACCCCAGGGTTGTGGTATATTTTGAACCATAACAAATACAATATCTCTGGACCATGTTTTTAAAGAGGACATTAAAAAGTAACATTATACATATAGGGGTTACCAGTTACTCTAAGGGCGGAATCAATTTTGCTCAATTACCATGATTTGAAGATACTTGTAGAGTACCACTATACGATACTGATTGGCTGATTAATCACTTCGTCAGTTAATTAACGACAATAGCCCGCTGATTAATTAGTCGACGAAGATTTTCAATTCGTCAACGAATAATACTTTTCAACACGAGTTGTCTTCCTTTTTAAATTCCAGAAGATTCGTTCTTTTTTTAAACAAATGATCTCATTCGTAATCTTTTTTTTAAATAACCAATGAATACGCTTGTTTCATGAGCAACTATTCACTGGCGGCGACAGACGAAAACATCGACAAGGACTATGTACATCTTGAATTTCCCAAGCACTGCATGGCTTTGCAAAAGTTTATTCAATAGCAAAAGTTGTCTCTATTTGGGCAAATGGTTTTTATGCTGAGGTACCCTAACATCTTAATTTTATGCTGTTAATGTTGTTTTTATTGTTTTTATAAGAACATTCATTAAGGTGTTTCTGAATAAAAAAATAACTATAAGCTTGAATAATGTTTGAACTAATGGTCACTGTACTCTAGAGGAAAAGTGCAACTTGTGTTTGTGTGTGCGAGAGTTTTAGTTTCTTCAGTATATTGCTATTCAATGTAAATGTTATTGCAATTGTTGTATAATAAATCAGCTCAAATCATTAAAATAAGTTACTTTAAGCTTAGTTTTCCTTCACTAACGAAAACTCGATTAATCGGTTATTTAGTCAGTTGTGGTAGCTGATTAATCGACTAAAAAACTTCTGGCCGATTACCAACACTACTATACGATATATAATAACACATAGAAAGCCTCTGAGACTGGCGGTTTTAGAGAAGATTAACTTTTTAATGGTTTCACTTAATACATACATACATGTATTAAGAAAAACAGTCAACTCAGTGCGGGGCTAATTTTAACCAGGGGCATGATTTGAACTTAAAGTGTATTAGAAACCGCAAATAAATCATAGGTCAAATACATTGCATTCAGCTACATATTGAATGTTTGGGCTATAAATCAGAGATAAAAATTTGCTTTGAATACAAAACCGAACTGAATCTTATCAGGTTTCGTTTATTCGTAAAACGGTATTTTGCAATTCACTGCAATGATTTTCGCTTAACACAATAAAGAATTATGTAAGATAATGTACAAGAAAAAAATCACACTTGTTTACAGGTTTCAAGTTACATAAGGCATGCACACGATTGCAGTTGAGATAAACTACGTGACCGTTAGCTTTCAAGACGAAAATAGGACTTCCTGATCCAAAGATAATTATTGAAATTCGTCATATGCTCTGTTTAACCAAGCGACCTATAAGATTAATGTCAATTAAATGATATTTAACTTTTTCCTAAAGAAGGATACAGCATGATCCATGCATTCTTTTTTTAAATGAAACAAAAGACAAATCAATTAAGTAAGCTTATGGCGATACACATCAAGTCACCATTTTAGTATTTATCCTATTTGGAAAACATAAAGAATACCATGCACCATACAGATTAAATGTGTATTACAGATTTGTTTTGCTTTTTATACTCATAAAATTATGTTTCGGTTCAAACGTGTTTTGATTTAATCCGATAATATAATTTTATCAAAAGGTATTTGTAAATCGGTAGTAATACAACTCCAGAAATATTATTTCCAATGAAAATCTATTTCCCATCCGCTTGTCTTCTTTTCGATGCGACCAATGTCGATAAATAGCTGGACAATGCATACACCACAACATTTAACATTAACCATTTGCATGCTAGGAAATTTGTCGTATGCTAAAATGTCGTCTGCTGAATTTCTAAAATTAGCATTTTCTTCGATTTTATTCAAAGAATACTATCAGAATAGCAAACAGTTCGGATCCTGATGAGACGCCACGTTGTATGGCGTCTCATCTGGATCCAAACTGTTTGCAAAGGCCTTCAAAATTCGGTTCCAGCACTGAAAGAGTTAAAAGCACAAATACAGCTGGGATCACCACCGTTGAGATCCCTTTGATGCGGGGCATGGTAGGAGTTTGGGAGGGGTGAGTGAAACCAGCATACCTTCACACAAACCCTCACGCTCCTAAAGGTCCGCATTATTCACTGAAAGGCAATTATATTAGTTGCAAAAAATAAATTACACAACCGACCAAATTACATATAAAATTATTATTTTCGATGTCAACGCTTTGGAACGATCAACGACCAAGTGCAAGATGATTTTTCACGACAGAAACTTAAAGAAGTTCTTTATTTATTTATAAAAATGGAAATATAGCATTAAACGAATTTATTGGACAGAAACTGATATGAAAAAAACAAACATAGTATTTCCCCGTGTCTTTGATTTCTTGCGCTTCTAAAAGAGCAAAGCAAATTTTGGCATAAAATATCGTTTACATATCATGTGGACGTCAACAATCATCAGTGACGAATATATAACTGTAATACTAAAATAATTTGGTCACTTATGACCACGAACGACAGACTTCTTTTATAAAGATAAGAATTATTTTAAGACGGCGTTACACCTCCGAGTCACGTGTTTCTTTGTTTATACATGTAAAATTTAAATAAAATGAACAGTCGCGCACAACAGAAAATAGAACTGCACTGAAAATGGTGTCCTCCCTTCGGTCTTTGTTATTCTGGATTTTTGACATTTTCGCAATTGTGTCAGTAATTGGACGACCTACTAGGCAATATGGTATTATTGCTTGACTGGCGTTTTATTAAATACATCAATGTATTTGCGCGTCCAGTAATATTTTTGGTTGTAACAAACCTTTGCATTGCAAAGAGCAAGCTGGCAGAAGCACATTTAGAAATTGGAGTCATATTTTAAGAGTGAAACTTAATTTGACTTGTAAACTAACATGTCTGCGGATTGTTTTGAAGACATTTCATAGTCGATATTTTTACCTCACGAGTTATCAAAGATTGTGAATAGATTTGTAACAGACCGATAACTCTCTACTCTCTCTCTCTCTGTGTCTCTTTCTCTATATATAATTGTGCGTGTTGCATATCTAACAGCTTTGAATATGATACAAGAACACTGTAATTACAAACGATATATATGGAATGCATCACATATACATAAATACTCTTTAATAAAAAACACAAGTTCTGACAGTATTATAATGCCTTAAAATTTATATGATTTTAGTCTCAAAAAAGATGGATATTGTCAAACTTCGGATTTTTTTGTAAATAAAACAGACATTTATATTTTTGAGGTTTAAGATTCGTTTATCCCCTGCAAGAAGAAAGTATTCGATTTTTTGTCAAGGCACCGTATAATTAAAGACTTTCTTACAGGCCATACTTTTTAAACAAAAATGCCATCTGTTACACTATATATTTTGAACACTAACATAACCACATTGTATATCTTGAACAGGGAAATAACCACTCTGTATATTTTAAACAATGGCATGACCGCATTGTAGATTTTGAGCAAGAAAATGACCTGTACACTGTAGACGTTTGCTAAGGACAATACCTTTTCGTAGATTTTGAACATGCTTGAACATGCCATAGCCAAAGGTAGGGTATGGAGAAAGAAACGACCACATTGTTCACTGTATATTTTAAACAAGGAAATGAACACACTTTAGATTTTAAACATTTTTTTAATTAATTGAACAATACAAATATCTAGCAAAAAGTTTGCGATTTTCAGTGCCACATTTTGAACACGGTGTAAAGGTAGCTACGGTAAGCAGCAATGAAATCCACGAGGCATCGGGACTGTGCGCCAGCCGCCTCCATCGGGATGTTCTGTACACGCACAACGACTCCGGGGACCACACCGGAAGTATCTACGCCATCTCTGCTCACGACGGTAGCACGATTGCACAGATCACAATCCACGGTGCCACCAATATCGACTGGGAGGATATTGCCTGTGGCAAATGTCCCGGTATGGTAATGCGCGTTTTTTGTTTTACATGTCAATCAATTGATTATAAGTGATAAATTTATATTTGAAAATAAATCCTAAATATAATGTACAAAAATTTAACTGTACAATTTATATGCATTGCTATATACACAATTATTACTGACGCGTGTTTAGATATTCATTTACTCCATTGTTTTAATCTACAGGCCACCCGCAAGAGTTTTGTATCTACATCGCCGACATAGGCGGCAATACCCATGCAGCCGCCAACACCATTTACCGGATTAAGGAGCCGGCGACATTCTCTTCACATCTCACTGTTGACCTCGACTCGACGCTTACATTCGCGTACGTTTCCACATTTTTGTGTATTGACGGTTCCAAAAATGTGATCCAAATATTTAGAATTGTGTGTGTTGCTGAACATTACGAGTTAACTAATTTCATTTGAATAATACAGTTTATTCAAGACAAATCTGTTTTTGCGTAGCTCTGCTCTGATGTGACTTTTTCGACACAGTTCTCTGTTAAGAAAGTGAAATGCAACTTTGTTTGAAAATTGAGAAGGAAACTTTTTAAATGAGAAGAAAATCTTGTACAAACAAAATAATTCGTTGAATATGTTTATGTTATCACATTGTCTATACTGGATCAAAAATCGAATGAATTAGTTATACATTAAATCGTCCATTAAATCCTGAAATGATGTAAGTATATAGATGCATAAATACCAATGCCAATGTCGACGTCTGATTTCCATTTTCAATGCAGCTGGAGCGAACACAATGCCGAAACCCTCATGGTCGATCCTCACGGTGAGCTTTATGTAGTATCCAAGATTGTCGGCGGACACGGTCGAATGGTGAAGCTCCCGTCTAGCGCCTGGGGCTCTTCGCACGCCGCCAGTGTCACCGATGGCATCCACCTTAACCTTGACAGCACCAGGAACTACCCCGTCGGAGGGGATATATCACCCTCGGGATATGAAGTAAGATTTATTGTATGAAAACAAAGCACTTTGATTCAACAAACCTGTGCGTTTTCGATAAGAAAAATATGTATTAGATCTCTGCCCCGCCTACAGTGGGACAGGAAGAGATTCAGGAATAACGTGAGTGGAGATATCTACCCCATATTCCCACGGTATATGAGGTAAAAGAAGATGAACTTATTCTTCAGAAACCCAAGATCTACTGGAATGAGAGGTTTTCCCAGTCGACTATGACGTTGTGTTGTGCACTTGGAAGAAACAATAAGTCTTTTTTAAATGTAATTAGAAACTTGATGGCTACTGTTTCGGACATGGGGGGGGGTTCCTCCGGGTATTCCGGTCTATTACAAGTAATAATTTCGTACAAACATTGAAATTGAATGAACGTGTCATTTCGTTTCCTTCTGTGACCTATGTTATTTTTGAGATGTGTATGTTTTAGAATATCGATTAAGGGTTATTGGCACTTATACAATGCCTTTCGAATCCTAAATTTGTTAGATCTTTATTTGAAGGAAACAATTATAAGCACTATTGACAAAGCCTCAAAAGCCGGCTCCCTTTTTGTGTAAAATATCTGGTTTAATCTGAACTGCTATTACAGAATTGCTCGCATTATTCATTCGTATCTTATTCTAGGTTCTGATAAAGACCCTCGACCACGTCAACTATTACTACGTACCAGACGGTGACTACATGAAGCATATGACGTCACGACCCATTCAGTTGCCATACGAACGAGAAGGTCAGGGCGAGTCCATAGCCTGGGCGTCCGATGGACGGGGCTACTTCACACTCGGGGAGGGGAGACACCAGCCCGTGTGGTACTACAAGAGAGTGGGTGATCCAGCCACTGTTGGTTGATAGGTGATAGAGTGAATTTTATGCCAGTTTATCTTTATTTCTTATCAAAAGGCTTTCGTAATATATTTAATGTATGAAATAAATTTATGTTCTACAATACCTTGTATCACCGTTTTCTTTACTATTATCGCCTTCTCACCTGTAACTGCTTTACGAGTAAACCAACCAACCACCAACTTTTTCACAAACTAATGTTTCATCGGTACGTCAAATTTTTATCCTAAATGGTTTGACCCCCCCCCCCCAACTGCTATGCAACAACTATATAGCTTTAATCATGTTTATTTGATGCTGTGTATGATGTTTTGTCTTTTATTACACAGTCATTGGCCACTCGCCTTAAAAGGGACCTTTTCACAGATTTTGGCATGTGTTGAAGTTTGTCATTAAATGCTTTATATTGATAAATTGATAAATGTAAACATTGATTCTAAAAAGCTCTAGTAAGAAACAAGAATACAATCAAAAAAAGAAAAAAAGTAACGCTCAACTGGGCTCGAACCACTGACCCCTGAAGTAAAAGTCTATCGCTTAGACCACTCGGCCATCAGTGCTCATATTATCATTGCTGCATTTTATACTTTATATAAGCAATCCTCGTAGTGTCACAAAATATAACGACAACAACAGATCTCGTTTCGCGTTGTAACGCTTTATAATGTTCAGGTTTTTAAATCGTCAAAAGATGTATAAAATGTATATATAAGGGCATGGTGTAATGTCCAGTATTACTGTTTTCTCACAAACTACAACGAAAATAATAGCATTTGTATATTACATGAATTCCAACCATAAAATGTTGGAACAACAAACATAAAAAGGAAACAAAACAATTAAACTTCGCCATGATACTAGAAGGAGCTCTCCATATGTCATCCTTAACAGTTTTATTTAAGTTAGTTTAGTTGTAAAAAGAGTGATAAAACCGCATCAGAATATGAGAAGTATATTACTTTATCATACACTAGAACCCATATCTACTTAGATATTTAATAAGCAAAGAGCTTGGTGATGCACTGTCCGTATAATTTCCGCAATATATGCTTAAGCAACACTGATGCATCATGTGCATTGATTGTTTTGTAACAGGTCTAAAACAATTAAAAGTTTAGATCGACAGTGTGCCTACCTTTCATCAAAGTTCTAATACGTTAAATTATTAATAACAATAATAGTAATAATAATAATACACCATTTATCTACATACCCTTTCAGTTGCTCAAAGAGGTAGCTTTCACCTTTAAGAAAACTATGTGCCACCGTTTCAATACAAAGTGCTGTCACATGTTTTGCATCTACAACGTTCTATAAAAAAATCAATTCATCCTGACATACCAAGATAGACAACGTAGCATATATGTACACAAAGTATATATTGACTTAAATGCTTCTAAACAGATCAGAGGACACGAAAATGACAACCACACACATTATAAGTATATGCTAGTGTGTGGCTTGTACTTATTTCATACTCACGGGTGTGTTTATAACATTTTATTAAACTTGCAAGCAATAGGTTATAAATATCGAAGTGTCTCCTCAAATACCATGACGGTTTGCAAAACACAAAATAATACATATATTAGTATGCGTACTTGATAAGGTTTGGCAAAGTATACTTACGCTATTTTCTGTTCATAGAAGAGACACATATTAGAGAGAAATCTAGTTGCCACAAAATAATACGTCTGTAGATCAGATGATATACTTTTAACCCAATGAACTTTATTGCATAATTTTTTTTAAATGACAGCCCGGAATCACAGTTTTTCGTCTGTTGTAGAGATAATACACTAAATGTTTTTAAGATAACAATTCTGATCATGTTGTATTAAGATTGAGTCATCAATGTGGCGTTTAAAAGCGCCCGTTGTGCTCCTGCGGCTCTTTGCATGTCGCTATTGGCAACGATTGCATCCACTTTGACCTTGACAGCAACAGGAAAGACCCGTCTTAGCACCAGTTCACCCACGGAATATGAGAGCCTCATTTTGTCGCAATAAAAACAACATACTTGAAACAAGAGTTCTATGCGTTAGTAGAACGCATTATTAATATCAGGGTTCTTTCCCACTCACTTTTAGATCTGGACAGATACCTGACACATAAAACCATATCCTCAACGGTAATTTAGGTAAAGGTTTATGAATAAAACGATTGACCTAAATGTTTAGTAGACGTTTAATTAAAAAAAAACAACATAATCCCTTATTTGTAACGGAGGTTTTGTTATGGCCTTGAATGAAACAATATGTATGTATGTGGTATCTTTAAGAATCCTTCCCTCCCAATAGCGATTCCATTACTATAGCATTGACATGCGCTTCCGAAGAATGCAATTATTGGGAAAAACACACTTGTTTGACAAGGGTCAAAGTAAAACTCCACACAAATGCCAATTATCCCAATTTAAATTCAGTGCACGTTTAACGAAGTTTACTTTTTCTGATTAAATTTTCTGGACTTCGCTGTGAGTATGTTACTAATGTTCAAATCTTTATCAACTTCATTTTCTTTTGAAAGGGGAATTTAGACGTTGTTGTCCTTTTAAACACAAACATGTATCGCTCAGTGACAATGTTATAGTGATGATATCATTGAGAACTAACCATGCCTATTTTTAAAAAGTGCTTTCAGTCGGCTTGAACTCACACCTGCAACACATGCTTCTTCCCTACAGTCCCTCTCTTGATAGAACGCATTTGAATGAGACGTGTGCCTTATCTCTTCTTTGACTATTCTGATTTTGTTGAACCAATTTAAAGGGACTTGCTCACGGAGGTTGGCATGATCTGAAGTTTGCCATTAACATTGATAAATGTTAACATCGGAACTAAATAGCTCCAGTATACAACAATAATGAAATTTCAAAAAGAAAGAAAAGTAATCCACATCGGTTCTTTAATCACCGACCCCCAGAGTAAAAGTGTAACGATTTAACCACTCGGCCATCTGTGCTAAGTGGGTGAATATCAGAAGTTTCTTTAAATGTCGTCGCTGAGTCTTCACGACTACTTTTTGTACGGGGAAGTCCCTTTAAGGTTCGTGCCACATTTAACTAAAGTTCATATACTGACATATATAAATCTGTCTTGCTTTGTATACGTCAACTGATTCAACATTCGACTTTAATAAAACGTTAAAATAATTAAATGCATGTAAATATAAATGTAAAAATCAGTATCTGCTTGCGGTTGGTGTGTTGCCTTGACACGAAAACGTCCTTAAGTAATGAGTGATAAACATTCCTAAAACTCATGCAGAGTTTTAAAGTTTATTGTCTAATCCATGACATGTGCAATAAAATACATAAAATACACAATTTACAAACATGCATGGTCAATCTTATAGATTTGTAATAGATATTTAAATGTGTGATATTACGATTAAAACTATTGCCTTTTTTACAGGTACATGTTTAATTGACGTACATCATTAAAACCAGATTTCTCCTTAACCTTTTGTTAAACACCTGTAATAAAATATTCAAGTTGATAAAACACTGGTGATTGTAAAACAGGGCACTAATACGCAAAGTGAAAAATGAAATAAAAGAGTGACTACCAGATAGGATCAGATCATTAGTGGACTGGTTAACAGTGGCCTTCTGTAATTTAATAAAACAGTTATTTCAAATGATAAAATAATAGGAGACATTTGAATAATAAACAACTAATTTCATTAAAACCTAAAGAACTATATTTGAGCTTCACACAAAATGTATCACCTTTAATCCTATATAATAGAATTAGATTCTATACACAAAGACGCTCAATACACTATCAACTTATGACTAGAATTTATTACTATACACAAGTACATTATATATCAAAGATAATAAATATACTATCGCTGCTATTTACATAAAACATGCAACACTACTATTTATTTACATATGTAAAACTTTCTTCATTGTAAAATTAAAAAGCAGGTTTTGGCTAAGATTCTTGTTAATCCTTCATTGATAAAAAGGGATTTCAGCTTTTCGCTATTCGACATGTTAATAAAATTTGGAGTAGAATCAACAGCTTTTTCAACAAGATTATATCTGATATCATTATACATGCTACATTCAAATAATACATGACATTCATTTTCAATTGTATTATCTCTACAAAATGGACATAATCGGCTGTCAGCAGGCAGACCTTCATACCTTCCTGTCTCAAGACGAATCGGAGCAACGCCACACCTAAATTTACACAGGGCCGATCTATGACTCTTAGGGATTATTAATTTGCAATATTTCTCAACACCAAAGTTCTGCTTAAATGTACAGTAGCTTCTAAGCTTATATCCATCTCTAACTGATACACCATTACTAGAGTTAATTTTATGTAGCCAATCTACTTTATATTCATTTAACATAAATCGTTCAATGTCCTTAACAATAACACCTTTGGAAATAGGTCTAGAAACATCGTAATAATGTCTTAGACTGCAATTAAATAGATGCTTTCGCACAAAGAAAAACCAATTTTTACATCTTTCTGATTTGGTGCTAGCCCAGAGTGCTATGCGCTTGTTTAATCTAGAGGAATTGAACATGTCAACATCAGTGGGAATGAGCAAGCCGACAGGGGGCTAAGGAGGGCCTCTTTAGGGGGGGGGGCGTAGATGCTGGGAAACCCCTGGTACCTACTGAGATCTACTCCCTGACAAAGAAATTTGTCGTGGGTCAGTGGAATCTCCGGACCGACAATTTGGCTTCCCGTCGACATACTTTTACCAGACCCGTGAAAATCCTCAGGTCGCCTGACAGATACTCAGCAAGCATTGTGTTTGACAGAGCTATCACGCTTTAATCACCACTTCAAATATTTGGCAAAAAGACCTAAATTTAATGAGAATGTTAAGAGGCACAGGTTTCGGATCAGATAAAAATAGCCTCTTATCTCCCTATAAGTCCCTTATACGTCCAAAGCTAGATTATATGCAAAGCCAAACACCCTAAAAATGGTTGATGCCATTCAACATAAGGCCCTTAGGATAGCTTTGAGGGCCCTAAACTGTACACCGGGTGCACTGCTTGAAGAGGAGGCTGGTATGCTACCCATTGGCTTGCGTCGTAAACAACAGTCCCTTAACTTCTGGGCCAGGGCTAATTCTCGGCATGGCTCAAACCCTGTAAACAAACTATTCGGGACTGGCACCTTCATCAAGGGGAAAATACGTAAGCGTAAGAATGTCGCCCTACCATTTGGTGCGAGTATAAGGACCCTTGGTGAAGATGCCGGCCTCGACAAGGTACCTGTAGCAGACCTAAGGCCCTCCAACCCCCCCCCCCCCGGACGCTTGGACCCATTGATGTTGACCTATCACTCTCCAATAAAATAACGAAAACTGACTGGCAACACCTCATTAAGTCAGAAACTCTCTCTCTTATAAATAATATGTATGCTGAGCATCTACAAATCTACTCAGACGGCTCCAAATGCACTAACTCTGGTTTGGTAGCCAACTCTTTTGTAATTCCTTCAAAAAATATTACCAAAACGCACAGGCTCAGCAACAATCTCTCTATTTTCTTAGCAAAAACTTTTTGCAATTAAATACTTTGTGCTGGATATTGGTCAATAAACCTACTAAAACTGCTATTTTATCAGACTCAATGTCATTTCTTGAGTCTATGCAAAACAGAAATAGCAGATCTAGGCCTGATATTTTTACTAGCATTTTGGAACTTAATCAACAGTGCCTAGATAAATCTTTAAAGGTCACATTAGTATGTTGTCCAGCACATGTCAACATCAGTGGGTATGAACAGGCTGACAGGGGGGGGGGGGGGCTAAGGAGGGCCTCTTGATGGGGGGGGGGCGTAGATGCTGAGGAACCCCTGGCGCCTACTGAGATCTACTCCCTCGCAAAGAAATTTGTCGTGGGTCAGTAGAGTCTCCGGACTGACAATTTGGCTTCCCGTCGACATACTTTTATTAGACCCGTGAAAACCCTCAAGCCGCCTGACAGATACTCAGCAAACATTGTGCTTGACAGAGCCATCACGCGCCTGAGGATGGGAACCACCCTAATACCCGGTGGCGCGGGAAAGTATGTCCTCGGTGTAGACCCTGCATGTCATAGGTGCCAGGAACCCCTCACTGCGCCCCACATGCTGCTGCACTGCCAAAACCATAAGGCGCAGAGGGACCACCTCGAAGCTGCATTGCACTCCCATAGACTAGTTTTAAACCTTTCAAACGTGCTAGACCCCAAGGGAGCAGCTAGGGGCCCGGTCTTCTCTGCCCTCGCCAAATACCTTCTAGGCTGTCAGATAACTGACAAGATCTAGGACATTGGGGGAGGGAGAGCAGCCAACACCCACCCAATTATTCAGTCATGTGACTGATTTGTTTTTAAACCGTGTTATTTTACACAAATCTGACGTAGTCATTGTAATTGTGTTGGATTTGTGTCATTTCGACACAACTTTGTTTTAGTTTTTAGCGGGACTATTGTTCCACCTTGCCCTTTCTAAATCAGGCCAATGGTATTGACCTGGTATTCCTTATTTTAAAACATTTCTTATAACAGTATGACGTTAGTCCACCATTTACATTCTTCAGTTTCTTAATATATTCATATTTTATAACAGTTTTTATTTAAAAAAAGGACGAGGCTGTCCAGTAACCCGGGTATATTGGCTGCATTGCACCCCTCCCTTCCCCTCTGACACTCCCTTCTCCTTCAAAGTTGAAGAGCCATGTCAGACAGGAGTGCACGGTGCAGGGTCATACACCTTGCAAAACCCATTTTAGCCCTTTCAAGGGCATTACCAACTCTTTGGTATTATAATTATTTTTATTTTTAAATTGCTATATTAAGTGTTATAGTATATAATGTACACATGTACATTTATTTGTTTGTTTGTTTTCCTTAACTGCTATTAAAACTGTTACTTTGCTTATATAGCAAATGAGTTACTTTTGTACCATTTTTACCCTGTTTCATCCCCTATATATGTAGTATTATAGGTTAGATTAGGGCATCTTGTGGGTTTTTTCCTACATCTTAGTATGACTTGGTAGCTCTTTAACCAATTCCTTTTTACTGGATTATTTCAGTATTACAACATCATATTGTCTTAAATTTGTATCCATCATTCTGCATTTTTAATTTCCATTTACCCTGCACTCCCTCTGGTCCAGGGGACACAACCATCATAAAACTTCACCTCCACAATTACCCCCCTTGTACCCATCCCAGTGTACTACCCCTGCTGGCTCCCCCCATCCACACCAGCCTACACTTCCAAAACTCTCCTTCCTTTAAACCCCGCAGGGTGGCATAATGTATTTTACATATTAATAAATGCTTCCTGCTTTGTACATACATGTAATCTACTTTTATATAGAAACTTCTTTGTTTTGTTTAAGTTTTAACTGTTAAATACATTGTTTTACCTTATAATTCTTACGTGGCCCTATAGAGGTAACCGTTTTTGGCGACAAGTAAGTAATTAACTGTAATATATAAATATAACTAATGACTTTCTTTTAAATATTGGCTTAACGCCACTCTGGGGGGACGTTTCTTCTTCATAGCCCAATATTCCTTAAGTTCCATACAGACAGGGTCTTATGTTGGAGCATTACGGCTATATTCCCTGTCTGCAAGTGTTCAACATTGTGCCACATATACGAATACATACCAATTACAATACAAAATATAATTTAAAACTAAATTACAATTACCAAATTCAATTTTGTGTTATATTTCCATATAATTGCATGTTTAAATGCAAATCCCCCTTTTCTTATTAGTAACAATAATTCAACTCTCAGCTTTATAGCCCAATGGGCTGCTGAGAGTTGCAATGCGCTCTCTCTTGTCCATGGGTGCAAAATGTTATCAACAATGCAAGGGTTAAGCAACACTGAAGCTGCAAGAACTTATTAAAGTTTACCTGTCTTAACCACAAACTCATCCAAATGGTACCATTACAGCAAGAAATAATTGTTTTTTATTGACTTTTTTTAGTTTTTCTTTCGTACGCTGTATCCGCCATATTGGAAAATTGACCCAATATTGGTTAGGTCGCAGTACACCAATATTTAGCACGTAGGGTTATGTGTTGGAGCTTATTAAAGTCGATAACGATGTGGTATTCGATACAGAATACACTGAATCAAATTTAAACATAAACATGTCAGCGAGAAAAGTGTGTTGAAACATCGTCGTGTTTTTATAGGATGCATGCAAAGGATAACATCCGTAGGTTGCCATTCGGGTAAATTTAACATGGTTATGAAGTTTATTCAGTAATTTCCTCAATTTGTCTCGAACGACGTCTGTTTAGTTATGCGCACGAAATCTGTGCGCAGATTTGCTATTGTCTCTATGAACGAGTGAATATGGACTCCCAGATCCGCCATAGCAAAAATTGTCAAAGGCTCTTGGAGTCCGTTTATATGGACTATTTTCTTATTAGAGCTATTAAATCAGGCTCTTCCTTCCCTATTAATTAATGTTTATAAATCTTTATATCTTCCCATCGCTAAGAGTTCTTTGTTGAACATATAACTCTAACAACATATAACTGTAACAACAAATTCCCATCTATCCATAGATTTAATACATAGTGGCAATGTTAAACCACTTTGTGATCTGTAAAATCCTAAAATATTAATAAGTTTTGCTTATTTCAAATATATTACACATCATGTATTTCTTTTCTTTCATAGAAACATAACATTAAAGTAATCCTATATTAATTTTAACATTTCAAACACAGATCACAAAGTCTAAAGACTCCAACAAACCCATTGCAGTATATATTGAACAGTGGGTCTAGTAATGATGATGCCACATACAACAGTATGTGTTTTCACCATCTTAACTTATAAACTTATTGGGCTATTCTCTCTCTTTCTCTTTCCTTTTAAAACATCCAACAACAATTTCTTAATAATAAAAATAAGAAGAATAACAATATAACATCAACATAGTAATGTATTACTATAAAACAATTCATGTATTTTATTAAAATTCAAGTTGTTTTGGATGTAATTATCCTTTTTCTTTCATTTCATATATTTCCTGCACAGTAATTCTTATTGTTTACATTCTGTTAAGTAAATTCAATGTCAAGGTCGTCCGCTGGGCAATTTTTCTATTTTAAAAGGGATTGACCTACTTGTAATTTTTAATAAGAAATTTCGGCCAATCATCGCCATTGTTATATAAGCCTATTAACCAATAGAAACACCGCTTTTTAACAGCATTAGGCTCAGTCACTATGTTGTTTATATTGAGTATTGCGTTTATAACGCCTTTAATTTAATTTTAGTAAAGCTATTTTTTAAATTACTAGATTTTTATTAAAGCACCGCACCAACACTGCAAAGCTTCCTATTTTTATAAATGGTACAGCTCAGTAAAATCGGGCTGTCCATATTATGGCCGCTTTCGACCTTTTAAAGCAGTGTGCTCGGGCAATGGATTTTTTACCGAAGTCCCGAGGGTAAACAACCCCATTAGTTAGTTAGACATTCAGTTAATACTGGCAGCTGGTCGAGTTGTCAGGTATCGACACCTTTGTCATACTTTATTCCCACTAAAATATTGCTTCGAATGTCGTTCTATGTTCTTATCGAGACCTTGTACCATGCCCAGTACTTGATCGTTAAGGACGGCAACTATCCGGCTCATATGACGTCATGACCCATGGATGATGCGGACAAAGAGTGATTAATATTATATTCTTAGTGTTGTTATGTAACGAAAGACTTAATATAAATTAGTTATATATAAAACAAAACTCGTGATACGTATCCTTAACTGTTTACTAATGACACGATTTATGTATAAACACATTGTGGTATTACCAAAACGTACACAAAATCAAATGTATTGATAAATTACCGTCATATTTTTAATAATGAACATTTCCTGTTTGAATATATCACGTCAACATTCGTGACGCATTCGTTACCTCAATCAGTTTCAAGAGCGTTGATAATATTGTTGACGAAGTATACAAAATACACCTAGAGACAAATAAATCAATTTATGACTGATTAAAAAAACGCACAGCGCCTCAGAGATTTGTTTACCAGGGTATTACCATGCAACAAAATCTGGATATTTATGTGCGTTATATTTTCAACTGATATTTGATTGGTCGTCGTTTTATTTGAATATTGTTCCTATTATGCACGTGATGATTAATTCATCTTTTATGTGTAGCCTTGATGCCAACGTACATTTCGACAATTATGGAAAAAATACAAATCTAAAAATAAAAGAAAGATATTCAAATACTACAAATCATCGCCATGATACGATACCTACGTTTACGCAAGGCTCTCCCACACAGTTTTATATCAAATTCTTCTTAAGATGAAAACGCATCGACGTATAAGAATTATATTGTGTAATCAAAAACTAAAGCCCAGATCCACCAAGCAACATCAAGAGTTAGCTGTACGTTCCACATAATACGTATGATATGAACAATGGATACATTAGCAACACATTCATAAAGGTATGATCTTTTCAGATTTCAGTTGCATTCCAATTCTGCTTCCAGATTAATTCCAAATGATTGCAAATATGATGGTTGTTCGCAGGTGTTCAAACCGTAGTTCTGTATCACCCAATGAGTTTAATCAATAACCCCAACGTAATAAACCATATACTCATCTCCGCTTAAAGAATCAAAGAGGTAGATTTTACTTTAAAAAATATTTCATTGTGCAAAGTAGTAGAATTGTTTGCAACATCTATAAATACTTGACCAATCTCGACATACAAATATAGACACACTTTCAGGATTTGAATAATAATAATAATATATTCACATAAATGCTGACAAACACATAGGTCGACAATATAACGTTATATACGTATATGCTAGTGTATGCATTCATCCTTTATGTAATTATTTCATGACATATAAATAAGCAACAGATGCAGTGTTGAATTTTTTTGGGGGAAAAAAGTTGTTTAAAATATTTTTCAACTCGTTTCCCTAAATGTTGTTGAAAATTTTACCTTTTTAAATATTATTATCACCTGTATTAGAAACTTTAATATGGTGACGAATGTAGGGGAAAGAAGCATCTTTTTATTATAAGTATCGAATTAGCTTAACTTCTTACCACACAATACCAATGTCAAAGACAACATAATCAGTGAATTCTTAATTATCTTTTATATTTTTTACAAAGGATATTTGTTCCAGCTTCTTTTTTGCAAATATACAAAAATATTCATTTCCTGGGTAGATGTAAATAAAAAGAAACACACACCAGCATAAGAAACCAAGAACTTCATGTATTTATATGCAATAAAAATTCTCCTTACAGCATATATATTTCGCTTATAACAGAGAAATCAATTTACCAATAAATAATACGCTCCTCGCTGTCGGACCTTCGGAACAAGAAATTTGTTACTTTCTTTCTCCCACTGGGCGCACAAAAGACTGTTAACATGTCTGTAAAATGTAATTTACCGTAGGACGGAGCAATAATTAATATTGCTAGAACTGCGATACCCTCACGTGTGCAAGTTTCTTAACGGCGTATTGTTTTTGCACCTCGTGCCACATAATATAATTGGATGATCCCGACTGCAGTCGTTTCGAATAGTATCGTATTCCATCGGCGCTAATAATTCAATTATTTAACAAATGGCTCTGTTGCAATAAGTTACTGTAATAAACATTTGGATACTTGTATATAAATGCATCAACGGACAAGTATTTGGCAACACATTGTTTTTCCATTGTTGCTGACATTTAAAGTTTGTGCCATGCACGGAATTTCAAAGAACAAGAATGTTTAAATTTAGTTGTTATTTACATTCCTTTTACAGATATAAAAGCCATATAAGAATTCTTTAAACTGATTTCGATAAGTTTTTATGAGTTGTAAATATCAACTTAATTTTATATGTCCTACTGCTGAATGAAAGTTATTTATATAAATTTAATATCAGCTACTATAACATAACAATTATATTAACGGAATAATATGAATTTCGGATGTTTTTTTAACAATCGTCAATGGCGACTTATATGTGGTTTTATAAGTCCATGAATAAAATAGCCTGTTTAATTCATGCTCGTACATATACTAATATAATTTCTTTTGAAAACGCTAAAAAACGAAATTTGACGCTAAAGAAAGAGGTTTATTTCTATATTATTGTTAAAAAAATATTGTTACTTCACAAACAAAAAACGATTGTGTATGAAAAATACACCTTTGCCTCTGCTATTGTCACACGGATTTTATTTTTGGTATAACACATTACCACAATACATGTGAATAAACAGTTTAATTCGTTAATTAAAACACAGCACATTGTTTATTAAACTAAAAACACCTGGCATATTAATTTACTTACACTTCTAGTGGAAGTCGACTGTATTCCGCCATGTAAAGACTTATCTCGGAAGAACTACACTGGTGACATGATATATATATATATATATTTCTGTTTTTATTCGCTCACTGTATATGCCTGAGTACGGATCAAGTACTAGTACATTCCATTGAGCAACAATCCATACGTCAAAGCTACCAGACAGTTTATACGTCTTCAATAACACATTAAATTCAACCTTTCACGATCTGTGTAGACCATTCACAATCAACGTTGTATTTAAAAGCAAAAATAAAATATATGCAGGCATACACTTTGACTATATGTACACAAATGACTGTTGTTTAGTATCAAACTGCTCTTGTACAGCGCAATATGAATCTGATAATTACATAATTCTAGTAAAATAACGAAGAAAGCTTCTTCGAGTTTAACCAATACAAAGGCTGTGGACGAAAGATTTTCCAGATGGTGTATTCTTCATTCTTGCATATGATTTCAAATGACTTCAAATCTCAGGTTTCCGATACAATTTCTCATTTATTCATTAATGCACGGCTTCTCTTGAGAATGAAAACACTTAATTTCAATGAAAATTTAGATACATCTTGATTTATTCCAAAATAATCCCTTCTTTCCACTTTCTGATTCAATACATCCACTATGAAGACCTAAATGTCAATAATAATAAAACAGAACTATTTTATAAAATGTTTTGTTGTATTCTCCAAATAAGACTGCAATTATGTTTGTTACCAATGGAATGTTTCAGCAGCTTTTTCTCTCATTCTCTTCAAGCCTTGGGAGACGCTGTTAAAAGATGATTTCCAAATTATTTTTCCAATATCGCAACCTTTCTACGAACAGTAGGGAAACTTCTGTTAAAACAATCGCCAAACGTTCTGCCTAATTAAATAGCTTTTCATTCATAACCCATTAAATAGCTATACACTTCTGCTTTATGCATCGCATACGGTTAGGTAATACTTGCACGAAACTGAAACTATGGCTGTTTGTATTTGCAGTACTTGCAAGATGTAAAGCATTTAAGTTGTTTGTTTATTGTTTCAAATTATATTTTTTTAATATAAACTCTGTGCAAAAATATTATTTTTATCGTCGATTTAATGCATAAGGACATACATCTACTTAAGGTGTCGCTTGAATAACAATTTTCAAAAGTGAAATTGTTTTTCATTTACGACGTCCCCTACATGATATTATAAGCAAAACGTTTACGTTTATATTTAAACGCCTAAAATTTAAAAAAAAATTCGAACGTGTTGTTTCATATATTTGAAATGATGCTTAAAAACAAGAGCTGTCTCCAGAGGATGACATATGCCCCCGAAAACGCTTTGAAAGAATTTATGAGCATTTTTCGAAACCTTAACGCACATTTCGAAACCTAAACGCGGACCCTACGTTCAAGGTCAAGGTCACAGAGGTCAAACTTTGTGTGCGTATGGAAAGGCCTTGTCCATGTATACATGCACACAAAATATTAAGGTTACATCTGAAGTTATGAGCATTTTTCGAAACCTACATGCAAAGTGTGACGAAAAGACAGACGGACAGACAGACGGACAGACAGACGGACAGTGCGATCACTATATGTCCTCCTTTGGGGACATAACAATCCAGAGATTAATCATTAACGAATTGAGATTTAAAAAAAAGTTTAATAACTGCGGAATTAATCGAATAAGACCAATACAGATTATTGGTTCAGGTTTGTTTTAATTACATGTATGTTATACAGGTGAGTTTATCTTGTTTCGAGCAAAGAGCTCATGGGCGGGATGTGTTTAGCATACCTCATTCAATGTTAATAAAAGGTGACACGGGCACATTTTTTAAGATGTTAATCGGAAGATTCGAAAACATTTATTATAATGCGCTACATTCATTGTTTTTATTGTGCATTTGAAAAGTTATATATTGCCTCTGATTCATTAAAACATCATGTCCACACAACGAAGTTGTTATTCGCGTGTCAACTTAATATAAAATACGCGCCGTTCCTAAGATGTAACATTGCTCAATAATTGCGTCATGGCATGCGATGCTGGTCTCTCTAACGATTCCTTTGATAATCGAGATAATTAAGCGATTTCGCAGGAACGTTGTTACGCTTACGCAGTAGATAAATTTATCCATGTGTATCCTCCAAAGACAATGGTGTTGCTATTGATTGGAGAAAAGGTTACATTCTCTAAACATTTAAAAAAAATATTATCCTTACAATGCAATGGTATACAAACTTTATATTATTGTTCGTATTTTATTTTTTTTGCTTAATGTTTCCCGACCTATCCTAAGGAGTGTCAGATAATTTTGGTACAGTGTTCAATACTTATTTTTGGTTTACATAAGTTGTATGGTTTGATATCGTTCACACCTCGACATTTTTTGATTATTTTTTTTATTTAAATAATTAGTCATATTTTAAAGCTGGTTAATTATTGAATTAATATTTAAACTTTGCTGCCAATCATGGTTTATTTTGCTGTTAAAAAGACATTACAATTTTAAACTCATGCTGCAGTTTTACTCATATATCATTCCATTCTAATCGTCGTCCGACCAATTTGGGAATGTGTGTATACAAAACAATATAGACCGCGGAAGAGCGGTATCATGAAATGATTTCTAAACAAGAATAATGTATTGTCTATACAAACCAATGGTATAACATGATGACGTTTCCTTTGTTTTACAAAATTACAAACACTGTGTGTATGCATGAATGTGCAATAAAAATGCGTATTCTTGCGATGTAATACCGCATCTACTTTCACGTTCGAAAACGTATACGTACACACATACAAGCCAATACAGTTGATATTAAAACATAAGTTTATTTATCAAATGCGATGAATAAGCGTGCTAAATTTCATGTAAAAGATGCACACATGGAGTGCATGCAAATAGGCCTACTGACAATATGTTTGCGGTTGCAAACGGTGGGTGAAAAAGGCTCATGCATTTATTATGTCGGAACACAGTTATGCCTCGGTCACACTGTCACGAATCAGAGCTACGAATGAGCTACGATTCAATCGGCTACGAATGACTACGAAATTGTCAAAAGTCGTAGGCCGCTACGATTTCAGTACTGAGCATAACGAAACTACCATCAAAATGTTGGAAAACGAACAAGGAAAGGTACGGACTGCTACTGATCGACGCTATGTAGTACGGAGCGCCACGAATCGGTACGATCAAACTACGAATCCGCAACGGTTTGGTACGACTAAGTACGATGCTATGCGAATCAGTTTGTTCTTACTACGGATCCGCTACGGTCTAGTACGGGTAAGTACGAACAAGAACGGTCCGCTTCGAAGCAGAGTGAATTGCGACGAACTGGTACAGACAGGTAGGAACGAACTACGATTGAACATTGCGCCCACAGCCTCTTGTATTGTCATACACAGAATGCCTCCCAAAAAGACAACATGCAAGCGGCAGCAACATCGCGTAACATAAATAATGGAATCAGCCGTGTCTGGGGAAGAGTCTACTTCTCCATTCAAAACCAAGAGCCGGGTCGTCTTATAAGCCAATCTCTTATCCACCACCTCCTTTTTCTTCTCTGATCTGATAAAGTATGTAATAATTGATGTACAAATATAGATTATACTTAGGAAAGTATGATTACTTTTGTATTTTATTATGTCGGCTATTAATTTAACAATTATTAAATCACGTAAAAGTAAGAGCAAGATTCAAAAGGCATATGAGGCAAACACTTACCTGCAAATAAAAAAAAATGTATTACTAGTAAGTTCAAATTCTAATATTTTCAAAATACGTAACCTATGCGCAAAGCTATACTAGTTATACGAAATTGAATCACTATTACCTCTATGCATATTGTCAAGCAGCTCGACTACGGCATCTGCATTTTGTGCCATATCAATACCCAAGTGTAACACTTTTATCGTAAACGCAATTTGCTAGCGGTTCATGATTGTGAACTCAACAAATGTAAGTACGGTTGCTTTATAAGTTCAATGATGTATTTCAGTAGCAATTTATTGTAGTGGACCGTACATGTCCGTACTGTTTCGTGCTGAAATGTAGTACATCGTACAAGATCGTGCAATTTCCTGCCTATCCGTAGTACAACGTACTAGAACCGTGGCTTTCCGTTGTATTTCCGTTCCGTGGAATAATCGTAGCTAATATGTAACGTAACCGTACCGCAACGTAGTTATTCGTATCAATCCGTAGAAGTCCTTGAAAATCTTTGGGCCTACGAAATGGTGCGGACGACTACAGTGTCGTTACGAACTAGTACGGATCAGTACGGTTTAGTACGGACTGCTACGGATACGCTACGGTCGATAAATTTGTAGATGTTCAAAATTTGTCAAGAGTCGCTACGGACAACCAAAAACTACTACGACTGATCACGGATCAAGTACGGAGAGCCACGGTCCAGTAAGGATAGCTACGAACTGTGCCGAAAAGTATTCGTAGCTCGTTCGTAGCTCTGATTCGTGACAGTGTGACCGAGGCATTATTCCCATCATACTACTCGTATAAGCACACGGGCTATTTGAGAAACAACACCTGGGGACACCATGACTCATTAATCACAGAGTGAGTAATGGGTGTACAGTTTAGGTTATATTACACTAATTGCGATTCCCATAGGGTCCCATTATAAAACTGACAACTTTCACAGCATTTTTCTTGCCTTTTCGACGTATCAATTTTTCCGAACCTGGTATCATTTTAAAGATGGATCTGTCCTCTTCCAATAATTGCAATCAAAGACATACCGTCTCGCAACTTCTAAGAAAGTAAATCGCTGTCGAATGAACCCACTGTAGAAAAACGTGTTTCTGAATCCTAAATTCGACAAAAGCCCCACACAATAGAAAACAAACCCTCAAAAGTCCATCTTTTAAGTTAGCTTTCAATCCAAGGCATCAAAGTACTCCAGACACATACAGGATATTACAAATAACCACAAAAGACATGTCTCACATTGTTAAATGGCTTATATTCAAGAAGAGAAAAGGAACTCTTTAGAAATAGGCACTACTTTCGAATGGACCACGGAGGGATACACAATGATTTAGTGTAATGTAACCTTTAAGGGAACTCAACTTTGTCCTATCTTTTTCAAACTTTCTCTACATGAGATTTGAACTATTTCCACCATGAATATGCAATTTCAGTGCATGCGGATGGGGGTAAAGGCCTTAAAATGGCCATTTAAAGCGGTGACTAAATTGGCCGCAGTCAAGTCGGAATGCATGATTTTTAGTCTAAGTGACGACAGCTGATTTTGTGTCTCCAATTATTGTTACGCGTAACTTTTATGGCAAAAACTGGTATCATTGCATGCAAAATTCACCAATATATCAGCAAAAGGCCCAATTAAATGTATTGATTGTGAATCAGTGTACTTTTCTTGATGAAAAAGGAGACTTTTGTTTAATTTTAAGCACTTTTTTCACATAATAAACTCACTGACAGCATATTAAATCATGTTTTTCAAGAAAATTATTAATAAAAGCTTCACTTACAATCTAAACATACACATTGCAATTAAAATAATTAATGCTATTATGATGAAAGGAATAATTTGCAGCTTTCAAGCCGATACAAGCCTGCTACCCAAAATTAACACTTAGAATGGCGCAAATCGCTCCTTCAACAGCTTACGACACAATGTGACATTTGTTGCTCATCCAGATAGTCTCTCTCATAAAAATAAGTCCTGTAGGCTACATTTTATTAAGTGTTCTCTTTAAAATCCAGTGTTGAAAGCTTAAGTTTTGCAAAAATGCCACCGTCCCCATGCAAAAAAGCATGTTTGTTAAGGAATTCCTGCCCGAGGGGCCACACTAATGTCGGGAAAGTCATTTGGGTGTGCTTCCTCTGTAGTTCAGTGTACATTCATTTCACTACCTGGGGATGACTATCAGGATCAATTTTCCCAGCTTGGTGAAGTGTTGACCTTTCAGGATGTTGATGGATCGTCCACAGGCGCTGCACCACTGCGGCCTCGGTACCGGACAGGGAGTCGGATTGAGGTGTACACAAACCCGGAGTCAGGCAAGGATCATCCAGACCTTTAATAAAATTAAATGTTAAGGCCCCTGAAACTGGCAATTATGTTCAACACTGAGATAAGGAAACACATAAAGAAGACATCATGCCATGGCGTTATCATTATTGACACGGCAAACTCGAGCAGCTGGGGACTCGGTTCTAAACAAAACAGGTATGCTCTATCAATCCGAGCAAGATGGCATGTCAGAGTTAAAAAGAGCAAACAAACATACAAAAGAGATGTATAGGAAATTAGAAATTAAATGCCAGAAGTAATTTCAAGTATTGTTTTTTGTCTGCAAGGGTTGCTGTGGAAAATAGTGCTTAACGCATAGTTTGGCCTGTCGGGGTTCTGCTGGCAAGAACACATCGAAGTAATATCTGCCCGAGAACTGTAAGCTTGAGATAACCATATCTGATGAAGTACTGCTTGAAAAATGCATTCTAATTGTACTTGAACCAGATAGCATTGGCAGCACAAGGCTTCAGACCCCCCCCCCATATTGTGAGGCTTTCAATAGTGCTTACCTGATACCAGACCGCAATGCCCAAGACAGTGACTTACTCCCGGAACAGCACAGGCCGCATCCGCAGCACACTCCTTAAGCTCAATCATGGTCTGGCTGACTCTGAAATAGTGAAATCTGAATTTACAGATGCTCCTTTTTCTAAAGTTTATGAGTTTATTGCCTATCTTATTAAAAGCAATCACAATGACATGCTAAAGAAGACATGTGCATTTCTGAAAAGACTTACAGCTGCCCGATACTTGACTAGGAAAAGGCGCTATGGTCTTCACTCTGAAATTCATTACTCTAAGCACCGGCCGCAATTCTGTAAACATAGTGTATATATGGAAATACCTAGTCTACCTCATGCGACGCACCACTACGTCCACTGTAAATAAACAGCTAAGTTAGTACTTTAACGAACAAACTGAAATTCATGTTTGAATTAAACAATCAGTATGATGACTCTCATTGAAATCATGTCTAGTGCACCAGTCAGAGCAAGACAGCTAGCGGATTGTTGACCGTCTGCGGCTCAAGGGACAAATGGTCAGGCCTACAAACAAAGAGAAAAATGGCATAAATGGGTTGCATTCATGTGATTTGGCATATTTTTCATCTTGCTCTCCACCTGAAACTTCAATCTTTGGACATAATAATATTTACATTCAAGATTTGTTGGAAATGTAACCCGTACTTGTCCATACCAGGTCAACCTCCCATCCGGAACAGTCCAAAACCACCTAAAACATCCATTTGAACCAAAATATTGACATCTCTCATCTATTTTAGCACCCAAATCATCAAAACATTCATTAAAATTCATGTTCTACTTGTCTCGCTTGCAGACGAATCCATGTGACCTTGACATTGCAGTAATTGTGCTTTTTAAGGTTATATTACACTTATACCGATTCCCATAGGGTCCCATTATAAAACTGACAACTTTCACAGCATTTTGCTTGCCTTTTCGACGTATCAATTTTTCCGAACCTGGTATCATTTTAAAGATGGACCTGTCTTCTTCCAATAATTGCAATCAAAGACATACCGTCTCGCAACTTCTAAGAAAGTAAATCGCTGTCGAATGAACCCACTGTAGAAAAACGTGTTTCGGAATCCTAATTTCGACAAAAGCCCCACACAATAGAAAACAAACCCTCAAAAGTCCATCTATTAAGTTAGCTTCCAATCCAAGGCATCAAAGTACTCCAGACACATACAGGATATTACAAATAACCACAAAAGACATGTCTCACATTGTTAAATGGCTTATATTCAAGAAGAGAAAAGGAATTCTTTCGAAATAGGCACTACTTTCGAATGGACCACGGAGGGATACACAATGATTTCGTGTAATGTAACCTTTAAGGGAACTCAACTTTGTCCTATCTTTTTCAAACTTTCTCCACATGAGATTTGAACTATTTCCACCATGAATATGCAATTTCAGTGCATGCGGATGGGGGTAAAGGCCTTAAAATGGCCATTTAAAGCGGTGACTAAATTGGCCGCAGTCAAGTCGGAATGCATGATTTTTAGTCTAAGTGACGACAGCTGATTTTGTGTCTCCAATTATTGTTACGCGTAACTTTTATGGCAAAAACTGGTATCATTGCATGCAAAATTCACCAATATATCAGCAAAAGGCCCAAATAAATGTATTGATTGTGAATCAGTGTACTTTTCTTGATGAAAAAGGAGACTTTTGTTTAATTTTAAGCACTTTTTCACAAAAAAAACCTCACTGACAGCATATAAAATCATGTTTTTCAAGAAAATTATTATTAAAAGCTTCACTTACAATCTAAACATACACATTGCAATTAAAATAATTAATGCTATTATGATGAGAGGAATAATTTGCAGCTTTCAAGCCGATACAAGCCTGCTACCCAAAATTAACACTTAGAATGGCGCAAATCGCTCCTTCAACAGCTTACGACACAATGTGACATTTGTTGCTCATCCAGATAGTCTCTCTCATAAAAATAAGTCCTGTTGGCTACATTTTATTAAGTGTTCTATTTAAAATCCAGTGTTGAAAGCTTAAGTTTTGCAAAATTGCCACAGTCCCCATGCAAAAAAGCATGTTTGTTAAGGAATTCCTGCCCGAGGGGCCACACTAATGTCGGGAAAGTCATTTGGGTGTGCTTCCTCTGTAGTTCAGTGTACATTCATTTCACTACCTGGGGATGACTATCAGGATCAATTTGCCCAGCTTGGTGAAGTGTTGACCTTTCAGAATGTTGATGGATCGTCCACAGGCGCTGCACCACTGCGGCCTCGGTACCGGACAGGGAGTCGGATTGAGGTGTACACAAACCCGGAGTCAGGCAAGGATCATCCAGACCTTAAATAAAATAAAATGTTAAGGCCCCTAAAACTGGCAATTATGTTCAACACTGAGATAAGGAAACACATAAAGGAGACATCATGCCATGGCGTTATCATTATTGACACGGCAAACTCGAGCAGCTGGGGACTCGGCTCTAAACAAAACAGGTATGCTCTATCAATCCGAGCAAGATGGCATGTCAGAGTTAAAAAGAGCAAACAAACATACAAAAGAGATGTATAGGAAATTAGAAATTAAATGCCAGAAGTAATTTCAAGTATTGTTTTTGTCTGCAAGGGTTGCTGTGGAAAATAGTGCTTAACGCATAGTTTGGCCTGTCGGGGTTCTGCTGGCAAGAACACATCGAAGTCATATCTGCCCGAGAACTGTAAGCTTGAGATAACCATATCTGATGAAGTACTGCTTGAAGAATGCATTCTAATTGTACTTGAACCAGATAGCATTGACAGCACAAGGCTTCAGACCCCCCAAAATTGTGAGGCTTTCAATAGTGCTTACCTGATACCAGACCGCAATTCCCAAGACAGTGACTTTCTCCCGGAACTGCACAGGCCGCATCCGCAGCACACTCCTTAAGCTCAATCATGGTCTGGCTGACTATGAAATAGTGAAATCTGAATTTACAGATGCTCCTTTTTCTAAAGGTTATGAGTTTATTGCCTATCTTATTAAAAGCAATCACAATGACATGCTAAAGAAGACATGTGCATTTCTGAAAAGACATAAAGCTGCCCGATACTTGACTAGGAAAAGGCGCTATGGTCTTCACTCTGAAATTCATTACTCTTAGCACCGGCCGCAATTCTGTAAACATAGTGTATATATGGAAATACCTAGTCTACCTCATGCGACGCACCACTACGTCCACTGTAAATACACAGCTAAGTTAGTACTTTAACGAACAAACTGAAATTCATGTTTGAATTAAACAATCAGTATGATGACTCTCATTGAAATCATGTCCAGTGCACCAGTCAGAGCAAGACAGCTAGCGGATTGTTGACCGTCTGCGGCTCAAGGGACAAATGGTCAGGCCTACAAACAAAGAGAAAAATGGCATAAATGGGTTGCATTCATGTGATTTGGCATATTTTTCATCTTGCTCTCCACCTGAAACTTCAATCTTTGGACATTATAATATTTACATTCAAGATTTGTTGGAAATGTAACCCGTACTTGTCCATACCAGGTCCCCCTCCCATCCGGAACAGTCCAAAACCACCTGAAACATCCATTTGAACCAAAATATTGACATCTCTCATCTATTTTAGCACCCAAATCATCAAAACATTCATTAAAATTCATGTTCAACTTGTCTCGCTTGCAGACGAATCCATGTGACCTTGACATTGCAGTAAATGTGCTTTTTAAGGTTATATTACACTTATTCCGATTCCCATAGGGTCCCATTTTAAAACTGACAACTTTCACAGCATTTTTCTTGCCTTTTCGACGTATCAATTTTTCCGAACCTGGTATCATTTTAAAGATGGATCTGTCCTCTTCCAATAATTGCAATCAAAGACATACCGTCTCCCAACTTCTAAGAAAGTAAATCGCTGTCGAATGAACCCACTGTAGAAAAACGTGTTTCGGAATCCTAATTTCGACAAAAGCCCCACACAATAGAAAACAAACCCTCAAAAGTCCATCTTTTAAGTTAGCTTCCAATCCAAGGCATCAAAGTACTCCAGACACATACAGGATATTACAAATAACCACAAAAGACATGTCTCACATTGTTAAATGGCTTATATTCAAGAAGAGAAAAAGGAACTCTTTAGAAATAGGCACTACCTTCGAATGGACCACGGAGGGATACACAATGATTTAGTGTAATGTAACCTTTATGTAGCGGTCGGAAGACGGGAAAGGTTAAGGAAAGTAGACATCGCTCTTTTTATTCACTGGTCTATTTTTCTTTAAAACTTAGATCGTTTTACTTACGGAAATGATTCGCATTGAATTTGAAGAAAATTGCTGGTTTTATTCAACAAATAGTGTTCTCTGAGTTGATGCAACAATAATAAACGCATGTTTACAGATACTATATTTAAGAATTTATAACAAATCTATTGAACATTTAATGCATTACTTATGTTTTATCGAGAGACTCTGACACCTTACACGGGCATCAGGTGTTTGTGGGAAAATAAAATTGATATACAACGTGTGCTGTGTTCTTTCGAATGGTGAGATTGATGCCTTAGTTGCACGCACAGTGAATTGTTTCTTTAGGTAAATCCATTTGAGGTGGACAGTGTCTACCCTGAGTAAAGTTTGCGTTTTGCTTAGCCTAATATACAGGGAGCGGTTTTTATCTGATTTTGGAGAAAGGGCCGTGCCTTTTTTGAGGGGAAAAAAATCGCGCGAAACGCCGGAGTTTGAGGCAAATGAGGAAAGTCATAAATGATCAATTTAACATTTTTTACTGTTTATAAAACACATTCAATGCAACCGATAATTTAATAATGCAATATTTTTCTATTGTGTACACTGGTTAACTAGTACAATTAAAGGTTAAAAAATCTTTTTTTTTGCTATCATTGTTTTTTTATAGAAAATCTCTGTAAGGGTATAAATTCGTCTAGGGGAAAGGGCCGACATTTGGCGGGTCTCAAAGAAGGAAAAAACTAATCTGGAACGACAATTTACGCAAATTTTATGCATTAAGACCTGTTTCTCACAGAGCGATGCTTATTTGTTTTTGCAGCTCGAGCTTTAAGCTTTATTTTGCATATATTATTGTAGGTATATAAAACAAAGATCAGTTTCTAAATAGTAATACATACGTAAATATAAGTAATTGCATGTGTTGAAAAACAAGGGATAGTAAAGTAGATATGTAATTAACAACAAAGTACAAGACTAATATTTTTGATAGCATGTGATTGTCAACTTTGAGTTTTCGATCCGATATGACCCATTCGTCATAATTTAAAACATATAAAACCTATTTGTAATTTCAAGAATTATTAAATTTGTTAGTTGTTAACGTCAATGCATACTTTATTTATGATTATAATTTCAGTTTAAGTAGTTATACATGCATGTCTTTATGTTCAAATAGAAAAAATATCTATATGGTCATGATTTCCTAGACCCAGAAATATTCACATGGGCATAAAGAAAAACACAATGGAAGAGAGAGAAAAAAACAACAAGCCAAACAAAAATGGGGGCACATGTACCAACATTGTTACAGAAAGATAAACACAATAGCAAAAAAAGTCCATTCCACAGACAAAAACACAATCGAATATAAAAACACAATGGCACAATAATAACACATCGGCTAAGAGAAAACACATTTGCACGGAATAAAAATAAAATGGCATAGCTAAACACAAATAGAAATGGCGCGACAGAAGCCGACGCGTATCCCCACGCCGCATGTTTGACAAAGGGGCGCCCAAGGGTTGGTAATGGGGCCATGCATTGACCGTATTTTCATAAAATATGTTCAGTACCAATTTGAAGTAAATCAGTGTAGAAATTATGAAGATGATGTAAAATAACCTAAAACAATGAGTGAAAATCTCTGACCCGGTCCCACTCCAATACCCATAACTTTTGAACCAGGGGACAGATCAAAATTCCAAAAAGTGCACTTTCGCACATATGCTCATAGCTACCGTGTGATAATAGTGTAGGAGATAGTGGTCAGGACGGACGGACAGACGGCGGAGATAAACACATAATAGATTTCAAAATCTAAACGAGGACCTTAAGTTCAAAGTCAAGGTCACAGGGATCAAACATTGTATGCGCATAGAAAGGTCTTGTCCAGATACACACGAACCAAATATGAAACAATATCTGAAGGGACACAGTAGGTATGAGCCTTTTTCGAATCGCGGTCGCAGATTTCAAAACCTGAACGCTGACCTCAAGTTCAAGATCAAGGTCACAGGGGTAAAAAATTGTATGCGCATGGAAAAGTGTTGTCCAGATATACATGCATACTAAATATGAAAGCAATATCTGAATGAACACAGTAGTTATGAGCCTTTTTTTTCGAATCGCGGTCGCAGATTTTGAAACCTGAACGCTGACCTGAAGTTCAAGGTCAAGGTCACATGGGTAAAAAATTGTATGCGCATGGAAAGGTCTTGTCCAGATACACATGCATACCAAATATGAAAGCAATATCTGAAGGGACACAGTAGTTATGAGCCATTTTCAAATCTCGGTCGCAGGAAAATCTCTGACCCGGCCCCACCCCAACCCCCATAACTTTTGACCCAGATGTCAGATCAAAATCCCGTCGCTGTCACCGTCGCACATGTGCTCATAGCTATCTTGTGTGTAGGTTTCAAGGTTCTAGTGCTAATTGTGTAGGAGAAGATAGTGGGCATGACGGACGGACGGACGGCGGAGATAACCACATAATCTCCACTTTTTCTCCGAAAAGTGTGGGGATAAAAAAGTGAAAAAAACTATTGCATAGAGATTAACACAGTGGCACAGAAACAAACAGTGATAGAGGAAAACTAAGTAAGAACTTTTTATTGAGAGCAACAAGCTGTTTAATTATTGTCAAAGTGCGGCGCTGCATACACACGAGCTTTCCGGATGTAGAGACAACACCTAGGCTGGAAGGTCATTGAATTACTTTCTTGTTATACACGTGTTACACCTGACTGGTGATCTAAATGCGTCCTTACGACGACCCTAGACCTTCGATAAAAGTTTGTTGTTGGCCTTTTCATTGTAGAAAATTGAAAAACAAAACGAATGTGAACATATCTTACTCGATTTTACAGTGTTATTATATTCTCAAGAAATATATAATTTGAGGATTTTATTATTTCTCGTGGTTATGTTTTTGAAATAAAACAAAAGATATGTATGCCATTTAGAAATCAGGATCAAATATCTGCATTCTAAAATCATCTATTCAATTACCACGCCGTCGTTTTGACTCTGTAATTTAAACTGTAAAAGAATCATCATTAGATGTTAAAGAAATAGAAAATATAAAATGCCTTTTACTACATTTTATTTACTCGCTTATTGCTCAAACCTGTTTCCACAGCTATTTTATCTTACTATACATCACAGGAATATCCTGCAATAGAACTAAAGATTGTCTTTATTACTACAATGACAAAGAGGGTAAGAAAGTGATAGTCAAAATGGTGACGTCCATGCAGAGACATGCATTTTTGCAGTTTTATAGCCTTTATTACTTTTATTATTGTTGTTGATCCTGCTCAGTTTTCAGCCATAACAGCAAATAGTGCTGCAAACAGGCACACATAAGTCGCTTATTTAGGGGAGTAACTGGCCACTGATCATAAACAAAGAGTTTTATATACAGAAATGTTCGTCTGGGTCTGTAGATCATGTTATGAGATTTCATTTGTTTGAAAAGTGCTGGAGGGCTTCAAAATCTAAGATTGCGTCCAAGATGGCCGCCAAAAGTGTCCTACTCACTGTATACATTACAACTTTTATTTTATGTGGGGAAAATTGCTATCCTCCTTCTAAATCAACATAAAATGAAAGGGTTGTGTATCTTAAATGTTTTATTTACCTATAACCATGTAATGGAATGCATTTGTGTGCATACTTTACTGAAAATCAGCAAAAAATGCTCCAATTTTGGGGGCAAAGTCTAATATCTTTATGTATAACTATCAAGTATTTGATTAAAATGTACTAAAATCAGGTAAAATTAATAAGTGTATTAATATCCTTTAAAACAAATGAAAAAGAAAACTTTATGGTCAAGAATACGCCAGATATCATTAAAAAATATTTTAATTGATAAAGTGATTTGTAACTGTACTTTCATACATTGTGTTAATTCATAGCTTAAAACTTAAATTATGATTTTATACCAGTAATATGTTATCCATTTAAATAAAATTATATACCATTTTTATGAACTGAGTCAACTTTAAACTCTGAAAGCTATGACAACTTTAATAATATAAAGAATTATTTGATTTTAGATACTAAACATTTGTTGAGTTACTCCCCTTTGATATAAATTTACCATATACATAAAAGTTAGCAGACACCAATGTCAAACTGGTTTTGTCATTTTCACAGTTTTCATTTCCATGTACATCTAATATGGTAAGTATTTAACATGTTTATTCATTGTTCGTTTCATAACTACATGCTATGTTTATAGATTTTAATTGATAAAACATTTTCTCAAACATCATCACAAGGAAATTTGTCTGCAATGTCATTGATGTTATTCATCACATATATTTACTAAAATCCGTTTGAATACATGCAAAAGTAGTGTGCGTGAAAATTTGAAACCTTAACATGAAACCTACACTGTCTTTTGAATTTATTTAGAGGTGCTAATATTTGTTTTTCCAAAACTTGAGTTGTACTCGGATAGGTACTAGTAAGCGGACATTGTTTTCACTCATTTTATTACCTTGTAAATTAACTTATTTGAGTTTGTTATATTTTTTTTTCTGTTGATGAATTATTGTGTATGCCTAATATATGTTAATTTCTGCCTATTATAAACTATTGGTAGGAATATATTAATAGGTTCGACAAAAGAACTTCATCAGCCATTGGAATGCCACAGTCTTCGGGGAAGAAAACATAGTTACATATGGAGAGAGCTTAAAGATCTACTATGACTGCAAAGTAAGAAAGTATGTATTGTTAATTGTAATTCTGTTGATCCATTATTACAGTCATTTATAAAAGAGGTTTGTGTATACTAAATAGTTAGATATAAATGTACTTACAATGATACACAGGCAAGTTATAATTATTATTAAATCAAAGATGAGTTTTGTTTGCTTCAAAAAAAATGAAGCAGAGGAGTGTACTGAAGACATAAATGACAATCATGTGTTGATCCTGGTCTGGTATGACAATGATAATGATATTCATGAATATCATAGTTTAATTTTTTTCAAACATGATCATTGAGAGTAGAACATTAATGCCATTTCAAATTCTCTATTTTTCTGCAAAGGATTTCATATGTATTTCTGTTTTTCAGGCCCAGATGGTACTATGATGACTCAACAATGGATGACAAGGAAAACACAAGAACATCTTTTTAAGACGAGGTCCACTTTTGAGAACTTTGACTGGAAATCATAGTGCTTCATTTGTGGCGAAAAGTGCAGCCGTCATAGAGACAATACATCAAGAGGTTTTAGCAGAAGTTGGTCCCTAGGGCCAAACAAAAAAATTGTGTGTTTCGGGAAACGGCTATAAAAACTTTTAGGTAGGGTAGGTATTTTTTCTGGTCTTTGCGATGGCTCACATGCTTTTGCAATGGGAATATCCGGAAAAAAAACCATCGTACCGAAGTATGCGCGTCCTAGAAATTGGACCATTTTCCGTTTCTTGTTGAATTCTCAAATGCGCATAATTAAATTTGTAATCTGAAACACTCTTCCCTATTTAATTTTTACTCGACGTTATCACATTCTTCAAACAAACTGTAAATGTACAGTGTGTTGTAATCTTTTCTCTCGAGAAAAGCGCGCGCAAATTATTCCCTACATGAACAACGTCACGTCAAACGCATGGAAAGCGTGCGTGCATTAAATTTCCGTTTAATGTTCCGTGGTAAATTTTAACAGAATGATATAGCGAATGATTTGGAATTTAACATTTCCTCAAAATTAATTGCAAATCAAACACACTGTATATTTATCGTTACGGACGTTTACATAAGTCACTATTGAAACAGTTATTGTACTGTATACTGGTGCAACAGAAAATCCATACGAAACTGGATTAAGTGTTGGGTGTTGTCAAAACGAATCCCGGAATAAACCCCCTTCGGAAGAAACACCCTTCCATAGAAACAGCATAGCGGAAGAAACCCTCTTTTACATTTTGCATAAACGGAAGAAACACCCTTCCATAGCGGAACGAACCCCCTTCCAGTTTTCAGACAGGCGGAATAAACCCCATTCATAACTGTTATTCAAACTGTTCGAAAAACATTGACACGTAATTCGATTCACAATTTTCCTGTTTGAAGCAATAATAAACATTTTGTATAATACATGCTCACATTAGTATCACTACATTATAATATATATATAATATTTATTATATATAATAAAAGTAAAAACACGTGTCTGGGATTTTAAATATATATTGATTTAGCCAACGCGTTTCGCATAGCTCATCAGGGCATAATACAATATATTACATATATATATATTGTAATATATTGTATTATGCCCTGAGGAGCTATGCGAAACGCGTTGGCTAAATCAATATATTTAAAATCCCAGACACGTGTTTTTACTTTTATTATATAATATTCACAATCTGGATTATTACATTTTACTTATATAACTATATATATATATATATATATATATATATATATATATATATACGGGAAGCGACGTGAGAAAATACACCTTATGGTAAATAAAATCGATTTTGAGTTTTATACTTTTTCGAGTAGTTCAATGATTTCTGATTACAACGGTATGTCTACATTGTTAATGCGTTCAATATTGATATTGATATGAACGTTTATAAAATACGTTGTTAACGTATTTGCAAAGCGACGTCGTAAAATTCTCCGCGACGTTATTTTAACTGACGTTATTCATAAAAGAATCGCTTATTGGCACATCGACTACTGATTTAATGACTATATCTTATACGTTACAATCCGTAACAGGTGATAGCCATTTGTAATCAATACACACACACACACACAAGTACCATTTGAACATGAAAACAAACAAATGAGCTGCGATATGTCCCAAGTCAACTACACTTTGAACAGATTTAACCGTATTTTCAATTTAATACTTTTTTAAAGTCAAAATCGATATTAAGTAGGCTTTTTTATTCGCATTCCGCACAAAAGGTCGCAGTGTCTTCTCGGCTGAAGAACCCGTGGAATCTCTTGAGATTCAAAGCGAACGTCTTTATTTTTTTATAATGTTTATTTCTGTCTCCTCCGCACCAGCCGCTGTTTTGACAGTGACGACACCTGGTTTGTCTTCCTCAAACCTGAAGTACTGGAATTTTCTGGAATGAGACAAGAATGCGTTTACTATTTACGATAAATCAAATGTGCAAGCGCAGCGCTACGTTTTCTATAAAATTATTATATGTTTCTATGAATCTTAAATCATTGATCTGTTTTGACATGTTAAATAATTACCTTATGCCGATTACGGACTTGAAATGTTGTCCAAGAAACTCCTTCCAAGCGCGCCAAGACCACTGTGGATAAGATACAGCCATGTTACCTACGGAAGACCCTTCTACTGTTTCTGCAAGCTGTTCTCTGGTTTCACAATCATGGCGGCGGTACTTCAACTTGATGTGCGCGAAACCCGAGTCGACTAAACACCTTGCATGCCCTGTAAAATGGTACGACTCATTCTAGTTTTATATTTATTTAATACATTAAGTTATTAGTACATACACACTATGTCAGGCAAGTGCAATACTTACACAATTTAATACCACTTATTATATCTGTAAAAGTATTTGATCTAAATAAAGAAATGTGATTTGAACATTTATTTTAAACTAATTGCTTCAAGGATTTTACTTATACATGTAAGCAATGCACATACTATTTATGCAAACGATTTACCTGGAATTTGCATTTGGTATTCTATCTTCCTGTGTTTCCCTGTCATGACCCTCCACATTAAATAACCCACGAAAAACTTGTTTTTGTTCTGCCCTAGAAAATAAAAATGCTATATAAATAAATTTCTCAACACGGTTTTGTCTAAGATATATGTAGGATGTTCTTTATTTACATGAATTACATTTAAAGTCTTATCTTAGTCGGTCTTTTTATAAATTAGCGCATGCACTTTAAAGGATAGATGAGAATATGCGTAAAGTGTCGTCCAAGATTAGCCCGTGAAGTCCACACAGGCTAATCAGGGACGACACTTCCGCCTAAACTGGATTTTTGCTCAAGAGACTTTCTTTAAATGTAAAAATATCATAAAAGCGGAAAGTGTCGTCCTTGATTAGCCTGTGCGGACTGCACTAGCTAACCTCAGACGACACTTTACGCACATGAATAAAACGCCGTTTAAACTATGCCTGTCACGTTAATGCTATCTAAAAGTAGACAGGACGATCCTACATAGAATGGCCCGCCCGCTTTACTGAGTAAAATGACTTTGGATGGCCATATAAGGTCGGTTTTACATCCGACTCATTAAAAGAAAACTGAATTAACTGCATCGGAAAACAAAGTAATAAAGCAAAAACGACAAATATACTATTAAAACCGTGAAGTAAATTTTATATGAATTAATAAATAAGTAAAATCCTCAAACTTTCATAGTGTTACATGATCAAAAAAAATCACGCACCTGGACAGTTATCTGCATGGATGGAGCATACGTCGTTTTCCGTTTCATAATTTGACATTACCCAGTCTAGCATAGAAATAACTGAATCCGGTCCATGAGCCTGGCTGCCGTCCTGTCCTATGGTCTTGTCCTCATCAACCAGAAAATTGATCTGTTTCCTTTGGCTATCTATCCGTACTCCAAATATATGGACCTTCCGCAAGCTGAAGAAGTACAGCGGTCCCATCTGGCGTGCATGGTGGGGGCATAGTCACACTTTGACTGAAGTCAAAGCGGAAGTGGACACACTTTTCTTCCGAACTCTTACGCAGGCATTCATTGCACACTTTCCTTTCCTGTAATGGTATGAACGATACCTATTACTGTTAAAAAATATTGTTTTTCAAACTACCTGACTCGATCGAAAAGGACGTAAATCTAGCTTGTAACAAGATGGGGTTATGTCATTTCTGACCGACACTGAAAATATAGTCTTTTTATATACTATTCAATTTAGATTGTTCGCAATTATGACTAGACAAAAACAATTCGCATTCGCTTGCTTCTATAACGTCTTTCTCAAACGAGATTTATGATACGCGCGGCGACTGAGAAATCCAGATTTCCATTCTGAAATTGATTACTTGAAAACGTTTAAAATAGCGTCATAGACTGCAACTTTAATGAATAGTAAAGAGTAAATGTATTTAGTAAACAAATTGTGTTTAAAGAAGGAGTTGCTCATAATGAGCATTTCTTTCTTTTGTTACAATGTTTTCTATTCTATTACAAAACCATTTGTGTTTATTTCTAGAAGCAATGCATTGTTGTGTATGCTCATGTTTTCAATTTCAACCAGTACCAAGATCGCCATGGCGTAGTGGATATGGTGTCCGCCTAGCGATCGGGAGGGCATGGGTTCGAACCCCACTGGGAGCATTCGTTTGTTCTCCCTCAAAGACACCAACTACTGGTTATAGTCCCAGGAAACGGACTCGGGAGCGTTTATATAAGCATACGGCTTTCGATGCAATCGAGCTAAAATAAATAGGTTTAAACTTACCAGTACCAAGATAACATGTGTGATAAAGGTTTGAAGCAGTTAGTTTTTCAGGATATAAGTTACTGATATTTCTAGATGATCATTGTGTTGATGTCGTGATTGGTCCGTTTAAAAAATCCTAGAAAGCAGGTCTGTGTTCACGATAAGCAAAAACAATTTATTAAATTTTATTTACCGTTTGCGCTTGTAGAATATGCGTTTTCAATGCGTCGACTTAAAACAGCTTCTCCTTTTCCGTTATTGCATCCATAACGCCATGGCGCATTTTCTCGCACGTTGCGCATACGTCGTCTCTTGGTGAGGCGATGCGCACATGTGGCAAACAAGTACGCCACACATCTTTGAAGGCCGTCAGTCGAAGAGCACGCACCTGTTGATTTGTGCATGTTGTAGAGTATTCTTCGTGCAGGGCCAATTTGGTTGTTTCCGCAGACAGGTAAACAAGAGGAAAATTGTCAATGCCTCGCGGAGCAGCAGGCTGAGGAATACCCCTTTCATTAGACGTATTCTGTATAAATCGAACGACGCGCAGAACATCGGCATATGAAATGGCATGAGCGGGTTTTCTTCCAGTATTGCCGTGGACTCTCGGAACAACACCCTTTTCACGAACATGTTTTGGAGAGCCTTAAGTTTGTCTACAGAAAGACAATACAATAGTAAGAATGTCTGTCGGCATACTACCATTCCATTTACCCGAAATGTTGGCCGCTTTTCAGCCTTGGAAATCTTCTCGGTGTCTGGTACCTTAAGAAGTGCCATTATACTCAACTCCTTTTCTTGTGTTTCTATCGCCTGTGCATCGAGCATATGGGAGAAGATGTCCTCATAGCTGAATTTTGTATTAGAACGTAATTGACAGCCGCATCCATTTCTAATAAAATCTCTCGCACTAACTTCTTCATTATGGGTTTCATACTCTACATCGCTGCTACATTCAGCAGAATCCTGGTCTACAGAGGATAGGTACGACCTAGCACGACACCCAATGACAACTTCACACTCCTCTCAAAAGGAAAGTCAGACTGTTCATCCCTGTCTTCGGATGTTTCTTCATGTATTTCTTGGGAATTTGCGGGCGTCCTTCCAAAGTGATTCGAGAGTAGCGATTCCAGTTCCTGCGAAAGCGAAATTTAAAATATTATGTATGGTGTACATTTGACGGTGAGCAATTCTGTTTCAACGCGGTTTGCAATGAATACACGAAAAAAGAATTGTCATCGCGGAGTATCGAACCACGATCTTCGTTATACAACAATACGCGATTTCTTCATTATACCTAAGTACTGCGCGCTTACCGACTGCGCTATGAACACATTTCAAAGTAAGCAGTATATGAATTTAAGATTTATAACTTGTCATGTTAGTCCGATCTTGATCAACTTGAATATACGTAGATCTCTAATTATGAACAACATCCATAGGCTAAAAGAGCTTAACTATACCGAATTTAAAATGTATTGTAATAATCGATATATAAAAACACGAACAAAAAATGTTTTTGATTGACTGCGTTTCCTGCCTGATAAAATTGATGTGTTTTTTTTTATGTTAAGAAACCACCATACATAAATACGTCGAAGCAATGCCTAACGTAACTCAATAAAAAATATGTTCAATTGTTTACATTTGTGAACTGCGTGGAATGATTCCATCTGTGTAAATGGGCAATAAAATAGTTCCAAAGAGTTGCATTAAAACTCACAAGTTTTTGCACGATTTATCGTAAATTTCAAAGTCATATTTTTTAATTTAATGCATGCGATCTTAAATATCCACTCAAATATACATTGAATGCGTTTGTTCGGTTTTACCTATTTGGTAGACAAAATGGCATGCTGAGCCTTATGCAGAGGTGTATGTGAGAGCAAGGAACGACAACTCTGCGTGGAGATTGCTTCTTCTTGTGACATAGTCCTTGAAATTTTGACAGTGAACGTAAACAGAAATACACTTCCGTGTTTAAAATGGCGCTATAAATAGTGTTTGAATTTAACGACGTCATTTCATGACGATTTACTCAGTTACTTCCCATTGACCAAAATATAAACTGTGCAGTGACAATCTTGTGTCAAGCTCGTATGTACCAATAGGGGTCGTCGTCAACCGGGTTTCATGTTTTAGTTGTATGCGTATACCAGGCCACTTTTATCTACTGAAAAGCATTTAGAAAAACAAAATTATGAAAAAATAGTGGTTGATGTATAACAACAAAAACACAAATAACACTATTAAAAAGTCTTATTAGCGACACGTTGACCATATCTTGTGTCAATTTCATAGATCTATATGTGGGCTTTTAATTGCTAATTATATATTTAAAAAAAACAGAATGACATAATTATACACCGAAATTTGACAGGGAGTTATGTAGGAGTCACGCTGTTGGGCGGTCGGTCGATTGGTTGGTCGGTTGATTGGTTTGTTTGTTTGTCCGAATCAAATGTTTAAAGTTTGTTGAGCGACTTCATTTGTCAAGCTATTGAATCGAAACTTGGAATATGTAATCCCCTTTAAAGTGAAGATGTGCAAGACACTTTTTCATGAGCAGTGATCCACGCGTTCTTGAGTTATTTAGCCTTGATAGTAAACCTATTATGGCAAACGTATACAATTTTCTCCGTTTGTGAAGTGATCTTTTTCCATATTTCTCAAGCGATAGAATTGAAACTTGAAATATGGCAATTACATGAAGTGTATGATTTTCAAGACACAATTTTGTTTGCTGTTTCAAAATGGTGAAAGGGTATGTTAAGTCATGTTTGTGACAAAGCTGTAGTTTATGTACGTAAAATGCATCACGTATAACGATCATGAAGTTTAAACTTAATTAGTTTTAACAGACAGACAGACAGACAGTTTATTTTGACTTATACAATGTACATCGTCAACAACACATTATGAAAACAGTACAATGTCAATTGTGATAGGTACAAACTTTTACACGTATTTACAAATGATCTACTTAGCTAACAAAGTAAATTAAATATAAAAACAACAAAGACAGAAAAAAGAACAAAGAAAAGAGGATGAACATCTAAAGCATTATTGCGTTAATAATAGATGTTCGAACTTTAAGTGATTCTTTAACAAAGAGACATACTTTTATAAGTTCTATTTTATTATTCGATTGCAGTAAACTTAAATATTTATACATAGATGGCCTTTTGTAATAACATGGTTTTATGTATTTTTTTCTAATGTTTCTAAACGCCGGGCAAATGCAAATAAAATGAAATTCATCTTCAATATCGGTCGAATTGCAACACATGCAGTGACGCTGATTTCTAGCGACGTCTCTTGCATAACGACCGGTTAGAATATGCAGTGGATGGGCTGACAATCTTAATCTGGTAAAAAAGTATCTTAAACTTCTTGGTAAAATGTCTAAGTACGACTCATATTCAAAATTGATTTTAAAATTTCGATAAACATCTAACATCGAACTATTATTTAAGGTTCTATACCAGTCCTGTGTGAAGTAATCATAAACTCTCCGTTTAAATTCCTCTACAAATGAGTTAATCTCAATATTAATAGTGTTTATATCATCAAATGCATAACTAAAACCAAAGTCATCAAACATTTTTTTAACATTAAATATCCAATTATGACAGCCTTTATGATAATCTGAGACGGCCAAATTATATATGGTTTTAATAATGATATTTTCAGATCTACATATCTTAAACCAATATTTAATTACACGTACATATCTATGTATATACATGGGATATCTACCCAGCTCACCATAAACACAAGCATTACATGTGTTAAGTTTTACCTTTAGTAATCGTTTGCAAAATTTCAAATGGATTCTTTCAAGTTCCTTACTTTTAGTATAGCCCCAGACTTCCGAAGCATAATTTAAAATGGATCCAACAAATGCGTCAAATAATTGACAAAGTATCTTGGGTTTTAAATCGTAGTCATTACATTTAGACAATAAAATATTCATTGCTTTTAAAGCTTTACCCGTTAGGTGTTCATGATTCAATGTGAAACTCCCAGTATAATTAAAAACAACCCCAAGATAATTAAAATCATTCACAACTTGTATGTCATGGCCATTGTAGGTCCATTTTTCATTTGGCAATAATCCGCCTCTTTTCCGAAATACTGTAATTTTTGTTTTCTCTGTATTTACTTTCAATCCCCATAAATTACAATAATAATATAGATTATCTAAGTGGTTTTGAATTTCATTGGGCGTTTTACCTACAATAGCCATATCATCAGCAAATAACAGTAAAATCAATACAATGTCGTCAATATTCAATCCGGATTGTAAATCATTTTGTAAAAACAACTCAAGATCTTCTACAAACAAAGAAAATAATAAGGGGGACATAACTTCGCCCTGTCTGAGCCCTACTGCGTAAGAAAAATAGTCAGAATATGAAGACAATGACTTAACACAAGATTTAACTTTTTGATACATGTCCCTAACAATTCAAAGAATTTTACCCTGTATGCCACATTTATACATTTTTAACCATAATGCATTTCTATATATAGTATCAAAACATTTCATCATGTCCACAAAAATTACATATAATCTCTTATTTTCAAATAAAAAGTTTTGAACAAGAGAATGAAGAATAAATATTGCATCTGTCGTAGACCGCCCTTTCCGAAATCCGAATTGGGCGTCCGAAATAGTATTATTTTCGTAACAAATATTTTCAATGCGATTGTTTAAAACGGTTGTAAAGAGCTTAGATAAACAGCTTACTAAAGTAATCCAATTCCAAATCATGGAACAATTGTTAAGAATTTAATGGGCAGATATATTGACTTTAATTTAACATAAGATATATTGACTTTAATTTAACATAAATGAAATAATGCATATTGCCACTTTTAACCTGAAGTTATTTTTAAATAAACCTTGTAAAATTCTATTTGCAAATTATCTGATAACCTGTGTACTTATTATATTATGCTTGCAAAAACTGTGCATATTTCTTTTAAATGAGACACTCCATACATATATATCAGCACATGTAATTTAATCATGAATAAGGCACAATTCTAATATTAGGAGATTAATCTCCAAGTATAAACATGCTTGACATTGATGTCAATAGATGCTACAAAGTGGTTCACTTCTGCAAGATTCTACACATCCATGTTCTCAACGAGATATTGTTCCCAAACAGTCGATACTTACCGATAATTCTTACTCACTTTAAGATCAAAACCGTCGGTGGATACCGAAATCCTGACAAGTAAACAAAGATGAGAAGCTATTTATCATACGTGATATGGAGAGTCCTCAGTTAATCTGCACTAATCGGAGCAAATTATCAGCTACATTTGTCCGAGTGAACAGAATCCAACGCGTTTATCTTGTAATCTAAAAGTGCTCAGTTTAAAAATTATTAGAGGGCGATTAACTGTTTATAAAAACAGTTATTAGGATTTCTTTCGTATAACCAAAATTTATTCACTCTATATCTCGACTTTACTCGCAACGAAATTTCTTAGCAGGATTACAAAATTACAGCTCCCACTGAGAACGCTAATCACTTTCTTAATATATGACTAAAAAGTGAGCGGCATTTAAAAATAAAACATAAGAAATAAAGGGTACAAAATGGCGCAAAGTACCGTTTTGCGCATATCCAATCTTACTTAAAGGGGCTCTTTCACAGATGTTGGCATGAATTGAAGTTTGTCATTCAATGCTTTATATTGTTTAATGTAAAAAATGGATCTGAAAAAAAACGAAACAAAACACAATAATAACATTAAAGAAAGAAAAAAAGTAGTCCATAACTGGGCTCGAACCACTGCCTCTGGGGTAAAAGTCTAGCGCTTAGACCACTAAGCGATCCGTGCTCATACAATCAATGGGTGATGTATTTTATACATTATGTAAGCAATCCTCGTAGCATCCCAAAATATAACGACAACAACAGAACTCTCCAAATTATACAATCGTTTCACGTTGCAACGCTTTATAATTTTCAGGTTTTTAAATCGTCAAAAGATGAATATGATGGATATTGTAGAGCACGGTAAATGTTCAGTATTACTGTTTCCTCAAAAATATAACTTCAACGAAAATTTGAGAATCTGAAACATTTTTAAAAAATTTCTCAATTTACCAAAACGTGAAAAGGCACCTATAACGGGAATTTGAAACATTTTTTACTTGTGTCAATTTATCAAAACATGAAAAAAGGCCTTTAACAGCGTCGTAGCCAAGCTGAGGCACACCGAAACAGTTGCCTCGGCTAAAATTTGCAGAGCAATGTTGAGATTACAAGGAGAAAAAGGAACATTTATGTCAAAGAATAAAAACTATATAAGAAATTGAGGCAATTTAATGAATTTTAGGCAGTATGATATTCACAAACAAATATTAGCATTGAGTACAATTGGTTCATGTTGAGGCAGATAATTATTTCCATTTAATAACTTCAATTGATGCAAAAATTGCTCAGCAAAATGATTTGGAAAATCCGTATATTAAACAAAGCGTCGCACTGTACAATTCGATGCTATAATAATGGTGGACATAGGAACGTACCGAGATAGAATCGGGTGTTTTACGACCAGGTAGGTTTATTTTGGACCTAGACACACTTCGGGTGGTTGGCGTTTTCGGCTTTATTGGTATCCTCCTCTTTTTTAGCCGGCGTCGAGTTAAATCCTGGACCGTTTCAGTCGTAAGAATCTTTGTTTGCATAAGAATTTCAAATTATCTCGCGTATCAAACTTTTTTGATATAAAGACGTTCAAGCCTTATCTTTTTTAATAGTCAATGTAGTTGATGATAGAACTGACAGAAAATGATGACGCAGTTTCTAAAACAAAATTTTATACAAGAAATTTGAAAAAATGGCCAGAAACTTTACTGAAATTGTTGCAGATTTTTTTTGTTAACTTTATTGATACTAAACGGTCATATGTAGCGTCCTCGATTCCGATAATTCAGGTATAAAATGTGATTTAAAAGGCCTTTAAAACGCACCCAGAGACGTTCCAGGTATAAAACAGGGGGAGCATGCCTCCGGACCCCCCCCCCCACCCCCCCACCCCCCTAAAATGACCTAAGATACTGCATCGTCTAAAATTTGGGTTTGGCTACGCCGCTGTTTAACACGAGACAGAGCTGGGCCGGACGTCTATAATTGGCCCGCTGCAAATATAACGGCCCGAGGAACTTCAGTTTTATTATATAAAAATACGAGAAGCTGGCTTAGTAACTAATTTTAACGAAGGTAAATACTAGGATATGTTTTATAAACGATAACATACACCAGAGCTGGGCCGGACGTCTGTAATCGGCCTTTGCCGCATAATGGTCATCGAGTCGTTATATCGGCAGCCCAGGACAAGCCCAGCTCTGCCGTATTTTAATGTCTAACTTAACTTCCAGGGTCCACGTTTTAAAAATGTACATGCTTGTTTTAGCGCACGTTCAAACGTAAGTTAAGTCATGCGGAAAATAGCTGACATGAAAGATTAATTCATACATCAAATTATACTTATGTACAATGCCATCCATTAAAACATCTTACGTAAACATATCTTAGCCGTATAACGTGCGGTTCATGCTGACGAACATCCTGTTACGTATTAAAATGTGTGTTTGTAATACCTGGTAACTGTACTTGTGGTTTACATTTAAGTTCACGCTGTTGAGACAGGAAATGATTGTGAATGGCGTTTAAGAGACCATTCACGTTACTGAGACGGGACATATTGCATCGTTAGGAGTGTTAAATATAAGCACCAACGGTCATGGATTTCGTATTATTTGTAGCCGTGTATTTGAGTGTAGCAGTTGTCAGTATCAGTCAAGCTCAGATATACGGTACGCATATGAAACATATGTTGTCATATTTTTCACAAATCGCCGTTTTTCTCATGAGTGAGAAATAAGATGTTAGTTGACACACGTTGCTCGTTTTTTGCACGTTAGTTCAACGTAAGATATCATCATCATAATCATCATCATCACCACCACCACCGCCACCACTACCACTATCATCATCATCAACAACAATGTACTATTTTTTTATAGAGATTTTAACATTAAATTGTGTTTTAATATAAAACATTAATGGAAAGCATTATAATAATTATTATTATTATTATTATTAGTAGTAGTAGTAGTAGTAGTAGTAGAAGTAGCAGTAGTAGTAGTAGTAGTAGTAGTAGTAGTAGTAGTAGTTGTTGTTGTAGTAGTAGTAGTAGTAGTTGTAGTAGTAGTAGTAGTAGTAGTAGTATACAGTTTCCCAAGTTTGTCCGCGTATCGAAAGTCGGATAGATCTAGATCATACATGCACTTTAATATTAATATTTGTCTTCTTTTTCCAAAAAAAATTACATGTTTATATATCATACATTCAGTTTGTTGCAACATTCTCTAAATATGCACATATTTTGCAGCCCCTACGTTTGCGAATGGGACGGTCGTGGCCCGTCTCAGAAGCCGCATAATTGATGAAGCTTCCGGGATATGCGCCAGCCGGATACACAAGGACGTTTTGTACACGCACAATGATTCCGGGGACAAGGCGAGAATATATGCCATAAGGTATCTTGTTAACTTAGAAACCACACGTGCCTTAAAAATGGGTAGATTTGGTCACCTGACATAAACATATGAGTCGTGTTCTGAGCATTCCGCACAGGCTAATCAGGGACGACACTTTCCGCTTTGATGATATTTTTCGTTTAAATGAAGTTTCTTCTTTGCAAAAATCCAATTGAGGAGTAAAGTGTCGTACCTTATTAGCCTATGCGAACTGCACAGGCTAATCTGGGACGACACTTTACGCACATGCATTTAGCCCAGTTTTCTCAGAACGCGGTTCATATGTTTACGTTCTACAAGTCAATGTGGTTTCCAATCATCGCATAGAAGGTCAACATGTCATAGTATTTCGTTACTCAAACTAAATAGCAGACGAAACTCAAATGAAGTGTTTGTTTTATAAGAATCTTAAGAATCATATGCTTATAAGAAAGCAGAGGTACAATTTTATGTTTAACATTTTCGCCTATTTACTTCACAGTTTGTTGTTCACCATTCATATATGATCAATTTAACAAAACATATGTCATAATAAACATGTGCACCAAGGTGTCCTTAATCACACTCATGGTCTCAGTTTGAAGTTTATTGAAAAAGAAGCAAAAAGCAAAGCAACTAAGACTCTCGCTGTTTTCTGAGAATTATGAATTTAAATTATACGCTTTTAGTACAAAAACCGGACAACGGCTTATGACGATTGAAATCGACGGCGCAAGCGCAGTGGACTATGAGGACATATCATGCGGACCTTGTGATAGCACATCAGGTCATTGCATCTACGTGGCAGACGTCGGTGGAAATTCTGGCGCTGTCTCGAACACTGTCTACAAAATACGTGAGCCGGAAGTGGATTTGACTCACGGCAAGGGTGGAACCTTTCACGTCCCCATTAAGTCGAAATTGGAATTCAGGTTGGACATCATTCGATTTTATTTGTAGGCTCCTTTTTTACTGGCGATTGCTGTTTATTAATTCTCACATACACATACACGCTCTAACAAGATTCGACCTTCAGATCAGAATAATCTTACAATCTATTTAAAATAGACAATAGCGCTGAAATTTATATCAAGATGTCATTTGAAATACGGTAATAGGAGCCCAGATGTTCGGTCCAATAAAGGGGCCACGTGGATATTTAGACACCCGAAGACAAATTTCGGACTTGAAATGAATGCCCTATGTATTTATTAGTTATGAATACACGTGTTTGTGCCGGAATTATAAGATCATATTTCCGCCCAATGTTTCCATCAGTGGTTATAAAATGACATAAAGGTTAATTTAAAGTTTACTTCATTGATGCAGGTAATATTAAGACCAGTTAGCAATGTCAGGACAGAATTGGTATATTGGACCAAACTAACTGTTTAGCAGACAAGTGTTGGTACAATAAACTAGATCGACATGAACAGATCTTGAGATTTTAAACATTCCGTAAATTGCATACCATCTACAAAATAAGCTGACTTAAAGCTTCAATTATAATTAATGATTGATTAACCGCAACCGCAACTCGGTATTAATTAACAATCACGATCGAATTGAAATATAATTTTCCCGTTTATGTGTACTGTGCTCCCTATGTGAAGCGATCTCTTCGGTACTAAATGCATATGTATAGCCTTATATTACTATATTTCCAAATATTATATACCTATATTTCCCAAAAATGCATCTGGTATGTTGTTTTTTGAGAATTAAGCATCACTTGTGCTCTGGATGTCTTGCGATATTTTTTGCTGCAGGAAAATTGAACGACAAATATAACTCAGTGCATGGTTCGTTTTCTTAAATATAACTGTATGATAGTTAGGCAATAGATGACACAATGTATTGCATTAATTTCGCTACTTAAGGAAGCATTACCAAACATGTTAATACTTCTATTCAGCTGGGATCAACACGATTGCGAAACAATAATGGTGGATAACAAGGCCAATGTGTACGTCGTGTCAAAGGTCAATGCCGGGCAATACCCAAAACTTGTGCGACTGCCGCACAGAGCGTGGGGGACCAAGCATCGGGTTAAGGTCGACGAGGGCGTGTATCTGTCATTGAAGGCGACAAGGCACGACCCTGTTGGCGGCGACATTTCACGTGACGGTCGCGAGGTGAGTTTTTGGTTTCGGAAAACGGACCATTGGGAGGCAGACAGAAAGGGAACAAGGGACTGTGAATTTTGTGAATGTTCAACCGAGAAACAAATAAGCCGTACTCTATGAAAAGGGGCTTTAATGCATGTGAGGAAACTGCAAGGGCTAATCTGCGACGACACTTAACGCACATGCATTAAACCCCTTTTCACAGAGCACGGCCCAATTGTAATTTTTAAGGGAATAAGTAATTTTAAAGGGCTCCAAAGGGGTTTCTCCTTATAAAATTAAATTTGACAAAAACAGTCATGGCACATACTAACGAATATAATTTGCTACGTTTGATTCAAAGAATAATTTATGAATTTTAGATTATTTTATGAAAAGGTTCCGTTTGTTTGGATCTGTTTGTGTTAGTATGTTGACACTTTTTGTGTGAGTATTGTTTTAAACTATATGTTTGAAAATTTTATAAATTAAGCTCGATAGAAGTCTTATTTATTGAAGGACCAACTTGGGAATTCCTTTTTTCTCATTCTTTACTTTATGTTATATTAGATTAACTTCATGAAGTGGTTTAAGTTAAATACATTTATGTAAAAAATACAATTAATATTACATTAGTAGTCAGCGTTATTCCGTGTCATAAAGCACCTTTAATAAAATGTTAAGATACGTGTTAGAAGAAGGATGATGTTGTTAGTCATGGTGAAATTAATAGAATGTTCAAATGCGAAAGAAATGCCTTAACACAAAGTGCTAGAATACATCATGCAAAATTAAAATTACCACTATTCACTAATGTAAACCATGCACACTTAAACGCTGGAAGAAAGTGAAAACGGGACATGTATGATGGCGCCTGAAGTCAATTATGAAGTAAGTTTAGAGAAATTTAAATTTAATTCAGGTGTTGTTGAAGACGCACCATCACGTTTACTACTGGTACGTCCCTGACGGCGATTATTACAAGCACATGACGTCACAGCCGCTGCAGCTTCCGTACATACAGGAACCCCAGGGCGAGGCGGTGTGCTTCGATCCCCAGGCGACCGGATATTACACTACGAGCGAGGGGAGATACCAACCGCTGTATTACTACCGACGGATTAACCGTTCAACGAAGTCCCCATCCAGTTAGTGGAGCCTTCTTTCTCGGGCCGATATCAATTTGAAACAGAGAGTCAATGATATATTCAATTTCAAAAACTAAATCAGGGTGAAATGCTGGTTTTAATATATTATTTTTATTACAAGGTATATATATATATATATATATATATATATATATTATCTTTAAATATTCTCATCATACATATCATAAATAAGATATCATAAATGAAGATATTGATGAAAATCTATAAGTATTTCATTCTACTTTATCTGAAATAAATATATTTAAGAACACGTGCTCTATTTGGAGTTGTTGATCAACTTATCCATGATTTTGAGTTCTTATTACACTTTCGATTGAGACGTTTTGACCATGTTGCAGTGTTCTAAATGAGTTTAACCCATTTATGCCTAGCGTCTAGAAATAAGGCCTTGGCAAACAGCGTAGACCCAGATGAGACGCCGCATGATGCGGCGTCTCATCTGGGTCTGCGCCGTTTGCTTAAATTTAATTTGAATTTCTGTAAGAACATTCTAAATATAGAAATAAATATACTCGTCATCCCTAATTTTGGAAATAAATTGATCCAATATAGAAGGATGGGAGATCCACTAGGCATAAATGGGTTAAAGTCTCAGGGTCGCCCTCGTACCGGGTTATCTTCTTATATTACATTGACAACCGTTCAAACTAGCGAATCTTCTGTGGCGATTGTCCTATAGCACACTGCCACAAGAAATACCACACACAATTAAACATGAACACGTATCTATACCTATATATATATATCACAGACGACTGCTAAACATTTGTGTGCTTATCTGGTCTTATGTTGATATACTTTCTGTTAATGGAATACAATTTAATCCAATACAAAACTACTTTTATAGTCAAATTAAACAAAAACACTTTAATATGTAAAGCGAGAATTCTCGGGATAAAACGTTTAAAACAACATTGAGTAGAAATGCTTTATTGTTAATTTATATATTATAGTCACGTACATTCTGCCATGGTAATACGCTGTGATCTTACAAGAATGCGGATATATCTTTGAATGCAAGGTCCTTTATTCTGTCCGTGATTGACAAAAACATTTATGAACAGCGTTGATGGACAGCATCTCATTTCAAATATGGATACAATTAAACGCTTAATTTAATGTGTGCTTAGTTACGTCAACATCAAAGACGTGTTGATTTATTGAAATGCAATTAAGGGAAGTGTTGAATTCTAGAAATTGCAGGCGAACATATATCGTCATAAGTTCACAAAAGCCTTTAAGAAAAAAGTAGTATTTTCTCGTATCATTTCAACAACGAGACATTGTATCTGGTATCTAATTTTATGATCAAAGTGAAGATCCACTTTCTATAGCAGAAGATAAATCGTAATATTACTTCGAGGTCCGTTATTCATGGTAAGTGATTCATTGCCCAACAATTAGATGTGGTACAAAAGTACACGATCAAAACAAACACACATGAATGAAATTGAATTTACCGCCTTGGAACGCTCATTTGGGGCACGGAGTGTATATTGACAGGAGATGAATCGAGTATTTGACCCTTACTGTAGTAAATTCAATCTTATGCAAAAACTATTCATCCGATTTTATTGGTTTATACGTTATCTTGTTGCTTATTAATTCCTCTTTCAAAAAAATATAACTTTTAGTATATTCCCGTTGTTATTAATGGATTTATAGCGAGTTAAACACAAGAAATACACATTTTATGTTTTACCACCGCGCGTTTTAACGTGTTGTGGCTATCGATCTTTTACGATTAGCGTACAGCGAAGCGCCGAGGTTATAAATTTTGATGTACCCACTCACGTCTTTTGTTAAATTATAGTTTCATTTCTCGGCCGATTTTGACAAATTATATATCATTAGAAAGCTTACGTTACGTAGTAAACAGATATATCAATATATATTAAGTTTTTCTTCTGATTTCGACAGCCCGGCGAGTTATAACTTTAGCTTTTGCAAATATCATACCGTTTTGGAGTTTTAGAATCTAGATTTACGGTTGACATGTTCGTACTAAATACCAATTTGTAGCGTTTATATTTTGAGTTCAGTTTTAAAAATTACATCTTGCTTAGGAGAATAGAATTCTGTATACGATAGAAAAAAAATTTGTTTAAAAACGAAAGTAATTAAGGAATGAAGGCGGGAAAATGTAGCGCGCGTTCCTAACGCACTGAACTGATGCTACGGTCTTGGCGATTATGCTTTTGTTTAGAAACCGGCCATTGAATTTCTTTTGCCATCTTATTATATTTTTTATGGAATATATTGTAGTGTTTTGTTCACGAAACATATCAAAAAAGCTTATTATAAATGAATCTTAATAAATTAACGATTTCAGCTCTTGTTTATAACACAGAAAGGGTGTAAAATTTATGATGAAACAGCGTATATAGCGGACCCTCTCGATATTATTCGGCTTTGCATGCATACTTGAAATAAAATGGGTGTCACAAACATTCATCGTTTTCTGTTTATTATCAACAAGGTAATTATGTATAATTATTTGAAATGTTATTTACCTTAAATTATCAATTTATTAAAGATTCTTGAAAATCACGGTCCGTGTTACGCGGGTCATTTCGTATTTTGACATCAGGGCATCATGTCCAACTATTGAAAATCAGAGTTTTTTCACCGGGACGATGACGGCTTGGATTTAGACAGGCAGACAGATTGTTTATGCAGACTTAAACAATAGTACATCGTCTTCAACTCAAATATATAAATTATTTTTAGACGAATTGTTAGGTGATTACACATATAGCAGTGATGATTCTGAGAATGTTGCCATGTTTCTTATCCGTGTAATCTAGAGTCCATGGTTTGAGCATTTTTATCGCGGTGTTCAAAAAAGATATCTCAATAATCTTGTTTATTGATAGATCTGTGGTTTTATTGCCCCTGTGTTCAGCACAAACCAATTATCTCGTTATGATCAGATACTGTGCCGACCAATACTAAATAACACTATGGTGTCATACGCCACAGCAGGGACCTATACTTGTATATTGGTCCTTAACCACAGGTGGCAATGTCTGGTCAGATTACACTTTTTATGATACCTCCATGTCTTCTCGTGATATTAGTGGTCATTTCTTGGAGTAATGTAACGCCAAATACTCAATTTTGCGTTTATAAGATATGTAGCGTATTGCAAACATTTATAGTCATCTGCCCATACAGATTGCCATAAACTAAATACTGTATAGATGTCAGCCAGCTAAATCACAATAATTATACGTGCTTAATACCTATACATGTACATTTTAAACATTTAAAAAATCTAATACTTAACATTTAACGTATTTAGCGGGTACCGGTAAAAAAACTCCGTCATTTCGTAGTCCTATAAAGAGTGTATGGTAGTGTACGGAACAACATAATTAAAAACAGCATTCTCATTTGACCACAACGGGGTTAAATAATCTTTTCGAAAAATACAAATAATACAGAGTTTTAATTTAGAATTCTTTATTTTTATAACTCTGTTAACTTATAAAGATATTTCAATATACATGCAAAGACAGTTGACCGTGATTTTCAAGAATCTTTAAATAATTTTAATTAATTGATAATTTATGGTTAATAACCTTTCATATAATTTTACATAATGACCTTTTTGATAATAAACAACAAACGATGAATGTTTTGACACCCATTATATTTGAAGTATGCAAAGCCGAAAAATATCAAGAGGGTCCGCTAAACATTTGTATACGCTGTTTCATCATAAAATTAACACCCTTTCTGTGTTATAATCAAGAGCTGAAATCGTAAATTTATTAAGCTTCATTAATACTTAGCTTTATGGATATGTCTCTAGAACAAAATATTTCAATATATTTCATAAAAAATATAATAATCATGGCAAAGGAAATTCAATGGCCGGTATCTAAACAAAAGCATAATCGCCAAGACCGTAGCATCAGTTCAGTGCGTTAGGAACGCGCGCTACATTTTCCCGCCTTCATTCCTTAATTACTTTCGTTTTTAAACAATTTTTTTTTCTATCGTATACAGAATTCTATTCTCCTAAGCAAGATGTTATTTTTAAAACTGAACTCCAAATATAAACGCTACAAATCGGTATAAAGTACGAACATGTCAACCGTAAATCTAGATTCTAAAACTCCAAAACGGTATGTTATTTGCAAAAGTTAAAGTTATAACTCGCCGGGCTGCCGAAATCAGAAGAAAAACTTAATATATATTGATATATCTGAAAACTACGTTACGTAAGCTTTCTTATGATATATAATTTGTCAAAATCGGCCTAGAAATGAAACTATAATTTAACAAAATACGTGAGTGGGTACATCAAATTTATAACCTCGGCTCTTCGATAAAAGATCGATAGTTACGACACGGTCACGTGACTTAGACACAACAAGATATTTGGCGTAACGGTCCCGTTTCTTATCCGTGTAATCTAGAATCCGTGTTTGGGGTTTAAACCGGTTATTGTTTAACTTCACACTTGGTCCTTTAGATCATCTTTCGTAATAGTGAATAAGTGAGACATTAAACCAGGTACGGTTTCGTTTAAATGAGGAAAAAAATGCGTCGCGACTCCACTAAAAAAAAGGTTCACTAATCCTACTTCTATACCAAAGGGCAGTACTTGTTATTACAATCGTTTACAGTTATCTCCAGTTTACAAAATCCAGTGTATAGTTTAAAAACCAGCATCGGAATTCAAATACTACTTAACTAATTGCACAACTAGTACGCCAATGCTCGTTAAACAATTCACACAAAACAAATGAGTCGCGTTCTGAGAAAAATGGACATAATGCATGTGCGAAAAGTATCGTCCCAGATTAGCCTGTGAATTCCGCAGAGGCTAATCAGGGAAGACACTTTCCGCCTAAATTGGATTTTTGCTAAGAAGAGACTTCATTGAAACGTAAAATGTCAAAAAAGTGGAAAGTGTCGTCCCTGATAAGCCTGTGCGGACTGCACAGGCTAATCTGGGACGACACTTTACGCACATGCATTATGCCCAGTATTCTCAGAACGCGACTTAAATCATTATCTAGGAGACATTTTGAACATCAATTGGTAAAACCGATAAACGCCCTTGTAAGAAAACGGTGTCTAAATTCGTCGTGGTCGCTTTTGTGTCACATACCAGTTGAGACAAAACATCTGTCCGTATGAACTCTAGGTTAGAATCGGTGCCATTCATTAAGATAAGACATTTATAAAGACCTAAACTAGACTAAGTATTAAACACACGGCGACTACGATTATATACGAAGGTTGCATAAGTCGTGACCGTCATGGATTTCAAGCTACTCGTAGCCGCGTGTGTCACCCTAGCCGGGAGTTGGGCAAGTCCTGTCAAGCGATACAGTAAGCATATTCTTTTTACCCCATTATGCGATACTGTATTTTCGTTACTTAAACGACATTCTTTCATCCATTTATTGTCCCTGTTTTAACGCGATAAACTAAGCATATTTGTGTTTCTGTAAGCGCCATTTTGCGAAACAGCACATCTATCACCTCTAATACCACTCATATAATAATACCGTGCCCTGTGAAACGAGGGGTTAAATGCATGTGCAGTTCGCACAGGCTCATCTGGGACGACACTTTCCACTTGTAGGATATTTTTCGTTTCAAGAAAGTCTCTTCTTACCAAAAGTTAAGTTTAGGCGTAAAGTGTCGACACTTTACGCACATGCATTAAACCCCCATTTCACAGAGCACGACTCAATTCTATTTACACATCTCCGATATAGTAATCGTGTTTGTTATAATTAGCGCCATACGATAAATATTTACAATACTTTATCTATGAGACTTCGTCGCCGTTTTTTAAAGACTTCATCCAATAAACTGCGATTGCGTCAGCGTGTTTAGATAAGTATTCAACAGTGTTATCACAATTCTACAAAACAGTAACCATATTTCTGTTACTTGTTCCACCATTCTGCGATACAGGAAGCATGTTTGTATGACTACAATCTACATACAGTGAGCATGGTTTAATCACCGTTTATGACTGGCATATTTGATTTACGCAGCAACACATCTTAAGTTTTGTAAAACAACATACCTAGCTTCTGATTCTTTTTTCAAATAACTTTTTCTTACCTGATACGAGTACACAATAGTTAAATGGAGAACGTAAGATCAGCACTATTGCGTCCCATTGCAGCTCCCACGTTTAGCGGGGGATCAGTGGTCGCCCACATTAGTAGCAACACTATCATCGAGGCTTCCGGTCTGTGCGCGAGCCGGATACATGCCGGTGTTCTGTACACGCACAATGATTCCGGCGACAGGAACAGAATCTTCGCCATGAGGTGACCTCCAGTTCACGCAATGTTTGCAAATGTTAATAACTATATTTAATCTTTAGCACTTTATTTACAAAATTGAAACGTATACAATTTTCAAAATAGTAGAAAGTAACGTTAATTTGGGGTTTTCTATTATCTGAGAGAAAGACCTAATCGTTTCAGCACTAGCACGGGACGGCGTCTCATGACCATCGAGATCGATGGTGCGCATGCGCTTGATTGGGAGGACATCGCCTGCGGACCGTGTGACGGAACTTCCGGTCACTGCATCTACGTCGCCGACACCGGCGGCAACGCGGGCGGGGACGCGAACACCATCTACAAGATCCGGGAGCCGACGGATGATCTTATCCATGGAAACGGAGGAACGATGCACGTGCATTTGGAGTCCAAATTGGAATTTAGGTGTCGAATTTTGTTTATTCCAAGTGTATTTGGGTTACGAATGATCAGTTCAACTGATACAATACAAACCGAAAAGTCTTTTTGATACAGATAAAGTATGCTATTTACTATTGTTTTAACGTTTATCGCAGAATATATATATATATATATATATATATATATATATATATATATATATATATATATATATATATATATATATATATATATATATATATATATATATATATATATATATATTTTTTTTTTGTTTGTTCATACCATATCATAAGAAGCAGTCGCATCAAATGGATACGGTGACTGATTTCTACCATATCTTTCTGGCCAACACGAAATAACGGCTAATATACCCATCAGAACGACAAAAAGGCGATATAACAATATGGTAGAAATCAACCACCATACATGGGAAAAGAACATTATTCCAACAAATGAGCCTCTTGCTGGGAACACTAGGCTTAATTCATCTGCAATCCGAATGGTAAACACTTTCCGCCTAAACTAGAATAAAGATACTTACTTTTAACGATAAATACCATAAAAGAGTAAAATCTGAAACGACAGTTTACTCACATGTATTAAGCCCAGTTTTCCCAGAATACGTCGCTTATGTATACATTTACTCTCAGCTGGGACCAACACGACTGCGAAACCGTCATGGTGGACAACCACGGCGAAGTATACGTCGTGTCAAAGGTCAGCGCAGGAAACCACCCGAAACTCGTGCACCTGCCGCACAGCGCGTGGGGAACCAATCACCGGGTTTTTGTGAACGAAGGAGTGCACCTGCCAGTGACGACAGGGAGCTACGACCCTGTAGGTGGCGACATCTCACCTGACGGACACGAAGTAAGTTACGTGTTGTTGTTTTTTTAGGGGGGGGGGGGGTTAAAAACGAAGACGTGATGTTAGCAGGCCAGATATTCTAGGTAGTTCGTTTTCAGCAAGCATTTGTCAAACGCTTTTTTAAATCAAAATATCTTGCTTCAGTTCAGTGTTCTATCCCCACTTTAGCAGCGTTGTTCAGATCTCATCGGAAGACACTTGTTCTTCTCAGGATATTGAAACGACAGCATTTCAATAAAAGAAAGAAAATGATTTTTCAAGAATGTGTTTAAATAAAATGAAAAAAACACAACGAAACAAGAGATGCGTTTGTCAGAAACACAATGCCCTCTATTGCGCTGCTTTGAAGCCATAAATTTGACCGTTGACCTTGAAGGATTACCTTGACCTTGACCTTTCGCCACTCAGAATGTGAAGCTCCATGAGATACACATGCTTGCCAAATATCAAGTTGCTATCTTCAATATTCAATAAGAAATGGCCAAACTTTAATGAAGGTTAAAGTTTTAGGAAAGGAAAGAAAAATACAATAATATTTGACCTTTGACCTTGAAGGATGACCTTGACCTTGATTTTTCACTTCTCAAAATGTGCAGCACCTTGAGATGCACATGCATGCCAAATATGAAGTTGCTATCTTTAATATTGCAAAAGTTATCAAACTTTAACCAAGGTTAAAGTTTTGGGACACACACAATGAATGAATGAATGACAGACAGACAGACAGACAGACAGACAGACAGACAGACAGACAGACAGACAGACAGACAGACAGACAGACAGACAGACAGACAGGCCAAAAACAATATACCTCCGATCTTTCAATCCGAGGGCATAAAAAAAAACACAAATGTAAGTGGTACGTTTAAATAATATGATAGCGCTCGTTTCTTTTTTATGCGTTGAGTAAAATGCATACTTTTAAATTTATCTCCGCAAACTCAGAACCAACATCGTAAAAGCAATTTTTTATACATATGGACGACATTAGACAGGTTATCCCAAAACAAAAATAGAATACGCCAACTGCTGTGAAAAAGAAAAAACACACCAAATGGAAACTTCCATGTTCCAGGTTCTGTTGAAGACGTACGGACATGTGTACTACTGGTACGTCCCCGACGGCGATTATTACAAGCACATGACGTCAGCACCGCTGGCACTTCCGTACACACCAGAACGCCAAGGGGAGGCGGTGTGCTTCGATTCCCAGGCGGCCGGATATTACACGATGAGCGAGGGGAAAGGCGCGCCGCTGTATTACTACAGAAGGACCAACGGCGCTCCCGTTGTTGGATGAAAGTTTCTGTTCAACATTTATATACATTGTACAAAAACTAAATACCATAATAAATGTTTATCTCCGGTTTGCTATATGCTATGACAATCGTACATATTTTAAGTTGAAGAGGTTCAAATGAAAAATGTATTTAATATTCCATTTAATACATATTCGTTATAGCGTGCATAACGCTCACTAAAAGGCTGCAATTATGAAACTACGGTTGATATACAATAATTTATAGAAACGTTTTTAAATTATAACATCTTATGTTAATTTGCGTGTAAAGTCTGCATCATCCATATGACCGATGACTGGCCAGTTAATACATGTCACCGTATGGGTTTTTAGGCATCTATTGGCGGTGGGTTGCAGCCAATTCCCCAAACGTGATACCCAGGGTGGTTATAAAAACAACCCTGTAATGAACCAAATATATTTTAAAGATATATTTATAAGCGTTCACTGTCAAAAAGCTGATCACAGAATGATCATAAATATTATGGTTAACAATCATTACAATACAATAAATGGTTTACAAACAGATATGTTTTACCAACAGATATGGTTTACCAACATATATGTTTTACCAACATATATGTTTTACCAACAAATATGGTGAGCAAAGTAAAACATTACAACATTAAAATAGCAATACAATATAATATTTAATAAACAATATAATATTATATATTAGACAAAACACGCACATACATAAGCAAAATGAAATACCAAATATTTAACAGTTATTTGTGAAAAGTAATCTTATAAATAACGATAAAGATATTTACCTGTAACGAACCAAATATATTTTAAAGATATATTTATTAGCGTTCACTGTCAAATAGCTGATCACAGAATGATCTAAAATGCGCCTTTTTGTCACCTCCATGTCGCAACGACACATTTAATTGGTTAAAACATTTAAATATCAGCTATTTGATAGGTTAACTATAAAAGCAACTCAGAACTGGTGTATGTGATGATGCACGAGTAATTTGTGAGCATTAGTTAACGTGAACATGGGGATTTGAACTAATTTCTAGTTGTAATCGTGTAAAATAACTAAAGGTAACTTCTACAGGTCTAGTAATACGATAACTATACTCAATTAAGAATGCCGTTACCTTAACAAAGAATCGTAAAATAAATAATACATATCTACACGTTATTCTACGATACAAATGTATGTCCGGTGACATATAAATGAACACGAATAGACAACTAAACATTGTCAACTTGCACTTAATAAACAGTTCATTTCAGAAGGCCGGACAGAAGCACTGCATGGTGCCTAAACGCGAAAAAAAGATGATGGGTTTAAACCCTTACTCAGCGTTAGTAGATCTTCAAAACGATATAAAATACAGGTTATACCAATAAAATTTGCTCAACTGTGTATCTAATACAAATTATTTAAGTAAAAATGTATTATAGTTATTTAATACTTACCTGCTATCTAATAGCTACTACCTTCCAAGGTGGGTTTATTCATCCGGCAAATTTCTGGAGCTGGGAGCCACCATCAATATACTTAAATTTGACTTGGTCGGAACATAGTGTAATGTAACCTAGGCTGAAGAAATCCCATAAAACCTCAATCTTCTTTCAATATATACAACACTATTATGTGAAGAGCGGGGTAGGAGGTGGGAACCACCGATAGCAGGTAAGTATTCAATAATTAGAATAAATTTTACTTAAAAAAATGTTTTAATGTAATAAATACGTTACCTGCTATCTAATAGCTGAATTTGCAGCTGCGGCGGGAAGTTTCGCGTATAGCTTCCCAATCCCCATCACAGCAGAACCCATATCCAGGGTTATCAGCTAATAATAGCAGAACCCATTTTCAGGGTTATCAGCTAATCTTCGTTAGTACGGTATTGACTTGACTTCTCAGCTAAGAGTAAGTATGTCTATGTCGTGGCAGACACTACCGTTTGTGAAACCACAAGGGGACCCAATAAGTACAAGTTGTCTTGTTGGCACTCAAGAGAACGAAGATAAAAGGTGGTAGGATTCCTCCAGAAAGCATCATCGAGCACGTCAGAGAGAGAGAGTGGGGTGTGATAAAAATACGCATACGAAGTTGACAGAGCTCGTAATTCATGCGGTCTGCTCTTATACAAGGGATGAATCCCTAGATGAGAGAGAAGAGTAAGCCTTTCTTAATCGAGGCTACCCAACGAGAAATAGACGCCGCAGACACATCGCTCGCCCACCTTTTTTTTAAAGGGAATGAAGAGTCTCTTGCGAGAACCTCGAATGGACTTAACTCTGCTGAAGAAGAACTTCAAAGCCCTGACTGGGCAAAAGAGTCTATCTTCATCTTCATGTCCACAAGTTCTAGAAAGACTTTGGCCTTGAAGGGTTAGAAGCCAAAGAGGGGAGTTGATACTAATCAAGGAATCCTGGCTGACTCAACAAATTGACTGAGCCATCGGATCAAAATGAAAATGGCCGTCTTCGACAGAAAAATCATGAATTTCACTTCTCCGTTTGGCTGAAGACATAGTAAGAAGGAAAATGGTCTTCCAGGTTAGGAACTGTAAAGACGCCTGATGAAGGGGTTCATAGAAAGCCTAAGTAAGCGACCAAAGAACACAAGCCAAACCCCCTGTAGGGGTAAGGGAACGAGAAACGGGCGTTGAAGTTCCATGGTTCGAAACAGTTCCGAAAAAGCTAGGTCAGCACAGACTTGTGATGACTTCCGAAAAGCCCAGGTATGCGAAAGCATAGTATGTATCCTTTGATGGAGATAAATCATCAAAGAGATAGATGAAAACAATCCACTATGCTTCTAGCAGAGTGATCGAGGGGATCAATTGTCCACGAATACACCAGTCAGAGAAAAGCTTCCGCAGAGCATCGTAGATTGTTCTGGTGGACTTTCTCCTTGCAGAGGCAACGAGGGTTGTAGCCCTATCAGAAAAACGTTCTTCTGTAGGAATAGCCAAATAATGGCCAGACGTGTAGTGAAACATGTCTGGATAAGTATGAAATCTGTCTCTCTAAGATAGGAGATCTGACCTGTGAGGAAGTTTCCTTGAACAGTCGTACAGGAGACTGAGAATGTCGTTGAACTAGAATCTCCTGGCCCAACAAGGGTCGACCAGGACGATCTGGCAAGAGCTCACCGTGAATTCTCCAATAAAAGGAGAATTGAATGCTTCAGATATAGGCGTTAGCGTCCAATTGGTCTCAAGCGTACGAAAGCGTGACAATCGCCCACGCTGCTGAATCGAAAACTGGATTCACGTACAGGGGAAGTTTGTGGTTGTCTCCGGTCGCAACCAGGTCGACCAGTGGATAACCGAACGTGAGAAAAATCTGGTTGGTCACTTCCTGACGAAGTGTCCAATCTGATGGAAGAAACTGGTGTTTGCAAGACAAACCGTTCGACAGGGCGTTGAGACGACATGGTGAGTGTTAGGACGAGATAAATGTTGAGGTTCTTGCAAAGAACGAGTAAGTTCCTGGTTTCCAGATACAGGGAGTGCGAATGTGTTCACCCTTGTGCTTTGATGTAAACCACGACTGATATACGAGAAACAGCTAGAAAGACTGCTCGCTTTCCGAGAATGTTGATTGCAGGTGATACTCTTGAGGAGACCACCTACATGAGATTATCAGGCAGAGTGGTTCCAGGTAAGCGCCCCCAACCTTCTCTGCTCGCATCCGTATGAGATGTAAGAAAGGTTGTGGTGGAAGAAGCGGCACTCCTGCCAAGAGAGTCTCATAGCCACCAATAAACATGGGGAATTAAAAGACGAAAGGATGAGAATCTGTGTAAGCAGATTGTCCTGAGATCAATTCCAACAAGATGGGCGATAGTGCTGAAGAGGACGTAGAAAAAGACGTCCCAGCAGAAAGACCGGTGACCGGACCGGCAAAAGACCGACCGGCGGCCGGAGTCACGTGGTCAAGGACGGGTAGGGAAAGTCGCGGTAAGCCAAACTTTCTCCACTCCGATCTGACTTGAAAGTCGGTGACTAGAAAAGTGTTGAGCACTTTTAAGTCTATGACCAGTCTCTAGTAGCCGTTTTTCTTGAACCAAGAAAAGGCGACTGTAAAAACCTGGAGAATAAGTGTCTTGAACCGTTTCTACCACCTGTTATTCCAAGAGTCCGAGAATGGAATATGCAATATGTGGATGCGGATATACCAGACGTATGGAGAAGGTGCATGCCTTTTTAAACAAAAGAATGAACCCACGCGTCCGAAGTTATTTGGCGCCGGAGGTGGTGGCGGTTGTGAGAGGGGGAATCCCAAGGGCTGACCTTAAGGAGGTCCGCTCTTTCTGGTCGAGGCTTGATAGTCTTCTGATCCGGCTTGGTTTGTCCTAATCCAATAATCTTTATCAGACGACTTCTGAGAGGAAGATGGCCTGTTATAGGAAGACGGCCTGTTAGGGGCCGGATGTGGATTAGAAGGCCTTTTTAGAGAAAAGATTGTTCTTTTTAGCATTCTTGGCTGTCGGGGCTGCCGGGGGCTTAGAAAATGGACGCTTAAAAGCCCCTTAGCACTGTCCAGAGTTGTTTCTCGTTAAAGAAGCAAAGATCTGGTCTTCCCGGTCAGCCGTAATGCCGCCTGTATCCTGCCTCCAAAAAAGGGAAACTGCTGTGAAGGGAACATTTATGATCGAATTCGCGCCTGGTTCCAACATGAAATTATGAGGCAGGGAAGAGATGTGAGGTCCCTCCGGGTTCTAGGCATAGAAGACGCAGCATATATGATAAACACTGCGTCCAATAACTCTCAGGCCATCTACAAGATTGTGGTCGGCATGAGTTTTAGCTGGTTAGCTAAACCTATGAATCGGCGATCTCTCAGTTCCCAATACTCCAACATGGACTATTGAACTAAGATAGGGGTAGAAAAATGGCATTATAAGAGAAAGCTTGTAAATATCAGAATCCAGACCCGGCAGTTTGGATAGGTCCAAACCAGTAGTCGGGTCGGGTACCGGGGACTTGTAGCTTTTACCGCCATTTATGGATTAAGATCAGTCAGGTCCTAAGAACTTTTCCATGGTAATGTAGAAGGTTATATGTTGGGGTTCCAGTGACTGGAGAACAGACATTGTAGTAGATCCAATTGAAAGGCGGAGGTCGACGCGAGACGTCTCTTTGCTAATACTGCCGGGCTCAAGTTAGCGGACCAACTGTTCCGTGAGGTGGCTGCAGAGCGTGCAGCCGACAGGGAGGGACATGGTCAAAAGTCAAAATCTAAGGTCTCCAACATAAGTTCATAGACCTGATTAAAATAGAAGCCCAATAGTAAAATTCAGCCTAAACGTTAGAATCCGAGCCCGCTTCAGCCGAACCATCTGCAAGACCAGGGCCCGTATTCACCAACTGATTCTTAGACTTTTAAGAATAAAGAGTATACTTAGAACCAAGAAAAATATGTGCAGTGTTTGAATATATACAGGCCTCCACTGGTCATTATGTCATTAACAAAATGTTCTATATGAAGAATAATATAGCTGGAGATGTTTACTGCAGATTTTGACTTAAAATCAAAGAAATTCTTGAATATTCTAATTTAAAGAATTTTCTTTATTCATAGACTTAAGTCTAAAAATGTTTGCTGAATACGGGTCCAGTGGTCTGCATGTAGCCGGCTGAGACAGAAGTAGGAATACCAGATGTAGGTATTTCATAAACTTCTAGTATCAGTATGAAAGGCGCAAAGTGTCCTGCATAATGCTATTCCATAATGTATATGGATTATCTGGGGTAGCAGCCGGGGTATACGACTAGGCAACGTAGAAGATACTCGTGAGGCTGAAAAGGTAGCCGTAGTGGCTAGATTAACCCCTGACGCTGTAGCCTGAGAGTTAAACGAACTTGTGTTCGTAGACAAATAAGGCCCAGTGGCTGTAGAATCGGCTAAAAAGAGTCCTGCGATTCCGTCAAGGAATAAGAGGGGGACCGCCAAGGGGACCGGGGGTCCAAGAGCGCCTATGTGAGGAGCGGCGATGTCCCTTATATATGCAATGCAGAGACAATGTTAGGCGACTCTGGGAATAGGTCTCCTCGAGTAGCGTCTCCCCGAGCGTTGGCGTGATCGCTTAACGAAAGGATCGACGCCGATCGACTCGTATTGTCCCGATCGTGAAGCGGATTCGTATCTTTATTCTCTCCGCTGCCAGTCCTTCTTTTCGGCAATACCCGGTGACCAGTGCCTGATGACCCGACCGGTCAATGACCGGTGCCCGGACCGGTCAATTACCGGTGCCCGGACCGGTCAATGACCGGTGACCGGTCCGGTCATAACATGACCGGTGATGTAATATCCGGTGACCGGACCTGTCCCCGGACCGGTCAATGACCGATGAACAGACCGGTCATAATATGACAGGTGACGTCACCGGGCGACTACCCGGTGACCGGACCGGTCCCCTGGCCGTCAATGACCGGTGCCCGGTGAACGGACCGGTCATAAAATGACCGGTGACGTTACCGGGTAAAGACCGAAGTATGGCGGGAGCCATATGGTTTGACGTCGACCGACGCATGGCCGAAGCCATATGGTCGACGTCACCGGGAAAAGACCGACGTATGGCGGGAGCTATCAAGTCTGACGTCGACCGACGTATGGCAAGAGCCACGTGGTCGACGTCTTGCCCGGTACCGTGAAAAGACCTTAGTATGACGGAAGCCATATGGTCTGACGTCGACCGATGCATGGCCGAAACCACGTGGTCAACGTCTTGCACGGTGCACGGTGGTGAAGGTCCACAGGAACAGGATCTTCTCCACGTCTTGCGGCTCTATAAGACAATTAATGAAACAATAAAATCTAAAACTTAAACAATAAGTACTACGTAAAACAACAAAAAATAATTATGCATCCTTTAAAAGGGTTAATTCAAGTTAATGATGATTGAAATTTTATATAATGAATTGAATAAACCACTGCTTATATTGCATAAGGTGAGTTTTCAGTGCCTTTTTGAATGAATTCAGTGTTGAAGAACCTCGAATGTTTGATGGAAGTGAGTTCCCGAGTTTGGGAGCAGCGTACATGAAACTTCGCACTCCGTATGATACGGATTTAATCTTCGTTGGAATCACTAATAAAGTCGCTTCGTTCTTTGATCTTAAGTTTCGCCTTGGTTCGTAGACTTCAAGTAGGTTTTTCAGATATACAGGCGATTGTCAATTTAAGGCTTTGAACGCATTTGGTAAGTATTTTGAAGTGGATTCTTTTTTCTACTGGGAGTCAGTGTAATTCTTTTAGGATCGGTGTAATGTGACAATAGCGGGATGTTCTTGTGATAACACGCGCCGGTTTGAACATTTTGTAGTTTCTTGATAGCTGATGTTTGTGTTCCATGCAGCAGTGCATTGCAATAGTCTAGCCGAGACGTGACAAGTGAATTGACCAATGATTTTGTGGCATTTGGTGTAAGATATTGCCTGATGTGACCTATTTGCCTAATCTGACCGAAACATAATCTACTTATAGCATTAATATGGTGTTCCATGTTCATTCTTGAATCAAACCAAGCACCGAGATTTCGTACGTATTGCGATGGTTTAATTGTCGAGTCCCCTACTTTAATAGTTAACCCATCTACGTACTTGGCGTTGATTTGACTTGAAAATACTATGCCCTCGGTTTTGTTGGTGTTAAGTTTGAGCATATTTGTATTCATCCACGAGATGATATCGTGGATGCACTTTTCAACTCAATTTAGTGTTTCGTTTTGGGCTGCTCCATCGGTGGGTTCAAAGGTAAGGTAGAAATGCGAGTCATTGGCGTATAAGTGATGCCCGAGTCCATGTTTTTTTGCAAATTTCCCCAACAGGTTTAGTATACATAGTATAAAATTTTGGGCCTAACACAGATCCCTGGGGTACGCTGAAGGTCAGCAGCACTGGTTCTGATACCTTGCCGTCAATGCTCACCGTTTGGAAGCGGTCAGATAGGTAGGAAGCTACCCACCGTAGTGGTTGTTCAGCAAAGCCGAACTGTTGTTCGAGGCGGCTTAAAAGGGTTATGTGGTCGATGGTGTCGAAAGCGGCAGAGAGATCCAGCATAACAAAAACAGTGACCTTTTCTTATCTAATGATTGTAGGACATCGTTTTAAACTTTTAATAAAGCTGTTTCTGTTGAGTGAAACTTCCTGTATGCAGACTGATTTTCTGATTTTAATTTGTTTTCTGTCAAATGTTCATCTATTCTTTTGCTGACAACATTCTCCAATAATTTTGAAACATATGGCAGACTCGAAACCGGGCGATAGTTTTGTAGTATTTCTTTATCTAAGGTGGGCTTTTTTAATAAAGGTCTTATACAAGATGTTTTAAAGGATCTTGGCACACTTGCTGTTTCCATCGAAAGATTGACGATTTTTGTCAGTATTGGTAGCAGTTCAGTTTTGCATTCTTTCAGGAGCCAAGTTGGAATAGGGTCAAGCTCGCAAGATTTATTTGGGGATTGCATAATGATTTTTTCAACTTCTTCCTCAGTTGTCGGACGGAAATGTGTAAAACTGCATGTTTCTGCTGTTGGGTTATTATCATTACTATGTTTTGAATTTGCTTGAGATAGGGCATGTTCAGAGATATCTTTTCTGATACCTTCAACTTTATTTATGAAAAACTTATTGAAATCTTGTGCTAACTCATCGGATGTTTTGCCAGACTGGAGAGCTATTTCAGATCACGGAGTGTATATTGACAGGAGATGAATCGAGTATTTGTCCCTTACTGTAGTAAATTCAATCGTATGCAAAAACTATTCATCCGATTTTATTGGTTTATACGTTATCTTGTTGCTTATTAATTCCTCTTTCAAAAAAATATAACTTTTAGTATATTCCCGTTGTTATTAATGGATTTATAGCGAGTTAAACACAAGAAATACACATTTTATGTTTTACCACCGCGCATTTTAACGTGTTGTGGCTATCGATCTTTTACGATTAGCGTACAGCGAAGCGCCGAGGTTATACATTTTGATGTACCCACTCACGTCTTTTGTTAAATTATAGTTTCATTTCTCGGCCGATTTTGACAAATTATATATCATTAGAAAGCTTACGTTACGTAGTAAACAGATATATCAATATATATTAAGTTTTTCTTCTGATTTCGACAGCCCGGCGAGTTATAACTTTAACTTTTGCAAATATCATACCGTTTTGGAGTTTTAGAATCTAGATTTACGGTTGACATGTTCGTACTTAATACCAATTTGTAGCGTTTATATTTGGAGTTCAGTTTTAAAAATTACATCTTGCTTAGGAGAATAGAATTCTGTATACGATAGAAAAAAAATTTGTTTAAAAACGAAAGTAATTAAGGAATGAAGGCGGGAAAATGTAGCGCGCGTTCCTAACGCACTGAACTGATGCTACGGTCTTGGCGATTATGCTTTTGTTCAGAAAACGGCCATTGAATTTCTTTTGCCATCTTATTATATTTTTTATGGAATATATTGTAGTATTTTGTTCACGAAACATATCAATAAAGCTTATTATAAATGAATCTTAATAAATTAACGATTTTAGCTCTTGTTTATAACACAGAAAGGGTGTAAAATTTATGATGAAACAGCGTATATAGCGGACCCTCTCGATATTATTCGGCTTTGCATGCATACTTGAAATAAAATGGGTGTCAAAACATTCATCGTTTGCTGTTTATTATCAACAAGGTAATTGTGTATAATTATTTGAAATGTTATTTACCTTAAATTATCAATTTATTAAAGATTCTTGAAAATCACGGTCCGTGTTACGCGGGTCATTTCGTATTTTGACATCAGGGCATCATGTCCAACTATTTAAAATCAGATTTTTTTTCACCGGGACGATGACGGCTTGGATTTAGACAGGCAGACAGATAGTTTATTCAGACTTAAACAACAGTACATCGTCTTCAACTCAAATATATAAATTATTTTTAGACGAATTGTTAGGTGATTACACATATAGCAGTGATGATTCTGAGAATGTTTCCATGTTTCTTATCCGTGTAATCTAGAGTCCATGGTTTGAGCATTTTTATCGCGGTGTTCAAAAAAAGATATCTCAATAATCTTGTTTATTGATAGATCTGTGGTTTTATTGCCCCTGTGTTCAGCACAAACCAATTATCTCGTTATGATCAGAAACTGTGCCGACCAATACTAAATAACACTATGGTGTCATACGCCACAGCAGGGACCTATACTTGTATATTGGTCCCTAACCACAGGTGGCAATGTCTGGTCAGATTACACTTTTTATGATACCTCCATGTCTTCTCGTGGTATTAGTGGTCATTTCTTGGAGTAATGTAACGCCAAATACTCAATTTTGCGTTTATAAGATATGTAGCGTATTGAAAACATTTATAGTCATCTGCCCATACAGATTGCCATAAACTAAATACTGTATAGATGTCAGCCAGCTAAATCACAATAATTATAAGTGCTTAATACCTATACATGTACATTTTAAACATTTAAAAAATCTAATACTTAACATTTAACGTATTTAGCGGGTACCGGTAAAAAAACTCCGTCATTTCGTAGTCCTATAAAGAGTGTATGGTAGTGTACGGAACAACATAATTAAAAACAGCATTCTCATTTGACCACAACGGGGTTAAATAATCTTTCCGAAAAATACAAATAATACAGAGTTTTAATTTAGAATTCTATATATTTATAACTCTGTTAACTTATAAAGATATTTCAATATACATGCATAGACAGTTGACCGTGATTTTCAAGAATCTTTAAATAATTTTAATTAATTGATAATTTATGGTTAATAACCTTTCATATAATTTTACATAATTACCTTTTTGATAATAAACAACAAACGATGAATGTTTTGACACCCATTATATTTGAAGTATGCAAAGCCGAAAAATATCAAGAGGGTCCGCTATACATTTGTATACGCTGTTTCATCATAAAATTAACACCCTTTCTGTGTTATAATCAAGAGCTGAAATCGTAAATTTATTAAGCTTCATTAATACTTAGCTTTATGGATATGTCTCTAGAACAAAATATTTCAATATATTCCATAAAAAATATAATAATCGTGGCAATGGAAATTCAATGGCCGGTATCTAAACAAAAGCATACTCGCCATCAGTTCGGATGGTTAGGACCGCGCGCTACTTATTTCCGCCTTCATTCCTTACTTGCATTCAATTTTAAACCAATTTTTTTTTCTATCATATACAGAATTCTATTCTCCTAAGCAAGATGTTATTTTTAAAACTGAACTCCAAATATCAACGCTACAAATCGGTATAAAGTACGAACATGTTAACCGTAAATCTAGATTCTAAAACTCCAAAACGGTATGATATTTGCAAAAGTTAAAGTTATAACTCGCCGAGCTGCCAAAATCTGAAGAAAAACTTAATATATATTTATATATCTGAAAACTACATTACGTAAGCTTTCTAATGATATATAATTTGTCAAAATCGGCCTAAAAATGAAACTATAATTTAACAAAATACGTGAGTGGGTACATCAAATGTATAACATCGGCGCTTCGATAAAAGATCGACAGATACGACACGGTCACGTGACTTAGACACAACAAGATATTTGGCGTAACGGTCCCGTTTCATATCCGTGTAATCTAGAGTCCGTGTTCAGATGGGCCATCTAGTAAGTGTTTTGTGATTTTGTGCATGCTCTTTTGATCACGGCCACAGGATGTTACTTTATCTGAATAAAAAGAAGGACTGAATAAAAATAATGTCCTCATTAATAAATCCATTTTTTTATTGTTCAATGTTTTAAAATGGCACGGGTTAATCAGCAGTTGAGTTCAATAGGGCCAATTTTAAAACGAGAAATTTGTAAATTAAATGTATACTCTTTTTTCAAGAAATTGAGATGCATGTTATTCAACACTTCCCCTAATGCCCATATATCCACCAACTGTGGGAGCTCAAATTACAATGTCCTTCCACATTGCGCCTAACACCATTATAACCACCTTAAACATGGCGTTGAGATGCATTTCCTTTCACACTGCTACTATTGCCCCTATCCGCACAATCAGAAAGTTTAGTTGCGTTTACCCTCACACTGCGCCTAATGCCATATACCCACAAACAGCAGGAGGTTGAGGTGCATGTTCTTCCACACTGCGCCATATACGCTTATTCCCACCATCAGCAAGATTTTGATTTGCATGTCCTCCCGCACTGAACCCAACACTCGCAACTCATATCCCCATTCTTAACAGGAAATTGAACTGCATGTCCTCCCACATGCAGGATTAATTCCAGAATCTATCTATTCTACACTGCATCTTACACCCATATCCAAACCATCAGTGGTTGAATTTCATGTCCTCTGACAAGGTTTTGCCACTTTATGCTATCAGCAGGAGGTTGATCTGTGATTTGAGTATGTGAGTTTGGTCATTTGGTTATACCGGACATATGGGATTTCCTCCCGGAACTCCGGCCCCCCCCCTCCCTTCAACTCAAGAACACACAAGAATTGAACAATCTTTCAAGTATAGCTGCAATTGCCAGATGAGATTTGTACCAACTTTCGTGAGTCTAGTAAGCTAATTAGGAAGGAGTATAGGGGCACACTCCAGGTCCACACATTATGTAGACTCTGGCTCGGAAAGGACCAAATAACCTTCAAAATACACACACAAGGTTGATTTGTATGTTCATCTTGACAAAATGTAAATATCTAGCATTTTATATATAACTGAGGACAACATTTTAAATACATATACAAATTAGCTTACGCGCTGAAGAAAACTACGTTCATTGCTCGACAACAAAAGTGTATTTCTTCCTTTGAAAACATTGCTCAAAATTTCTCAGCCGAACACACATCTCGAATATACCATGCCCCTTTTTAAAACAAGAAACAGTTGGAGACGGGTGATGCTCTCCAACGTTTTTGTTTGTCACAATATTGCACTATATATTCAGATAAAAGGAAACGTCTTGAGGGCACAGTAGTTGGGGGGACAAGAAATTTTTATAGAAAATTTCAAAGGGCCATAACACTGTGAAAAAGCATCCGACCAGAACCCGCTGATAATATGCACATCTCTTGGTAGTGAAGCTTCCCATAAAGTTTCATTGAATTCCGGTCATTAGTTGCTGAGAAACAGCCCAGAATAGAATTGCACTATATGTACAGTTAATGGAAAATTTCAAAGGGCCATAACTCTGTGAAAAATCATTTGACCGGAACCCGCTGATAATATGCACATCTCCTCTTAGTAGTGAAGCTTCCCATAAAGTTTCATTGAATTCCGGTCATTAATTGCTGAGAAATAGCCCGGACAAAAATTGTGCATGGACGGACACACGAAAGGACAGACGAAGCGGCGACTATATGCTCCCCCCAAATTTTTCGGGGGAGCATAAAAATGTGTGTTTTTCCATTGAAAACATTTCTAATAATTTCTCAGCCAAACACCCTTCTTGCATATACTATACCCTTTTTAAAAAGAGTTACGGAGAATGTACTTCATACTACCATTATAATGTACAACAGTCTAGCAGGCCGAGCAAGCCGTGACAAAACATCATTGGGACAAAGTTTGGTTGGTAAAGGCCAAAACTTAGAACTAACAAGCAAATTCGTTGAATTGATATCCCCCGCAAATATGCTTCTGGACACAATAGTGTTATATTTGACACTCAAAAAAGCATTTTTTTAAGATACAAAGGGCCATAACTCCGTTATTAACAGATGGTGTACAATGCCATTAGGCGTGCATCATCCTCTTATCCATCTATATACTCATACTAAGTTTCAATAAAATCAGCCAAAGCACTTCCAAGATATGGCTCCGGACACTCAAAAAAGCATTTTTTCAAGATACAAAGGGCCCTAACTCCGTTATTAACAGACGGTGTACAATGCCATTTGGCGTGCATCATCCTCTTATCAAAATATATACTCATAACAAGTTTCAATGAAATCTGCCAAAGCACTTGCAAGATATGGGTCCGGACACAACAATGCCGGAGGGACGGACGGAAAGACGGCCAGACAGAAGGACGGACAACGCCAAAACAATATCCCTCCGCCTATGGCGGGGGATATTAAATAACAATTATCGAAGTTAATTCTTAACAAAAATATGAAAATATCGTTATTTTATTGTTTATGTCTATTTATTCAATTTGTACATGTGTGAATCAATATGACAACAAGGGCTGTTTGTAAAACATGCATGCCCCCCATATGGGATGTCAGTTGTAGTGGCAGCCTTTGTGTGAATACGTTTTTTGTCACTGTGACCTTGACCTTTGACCTAGTGACCTGAAAATCAAAAGGGGTCATCTGCCAGTCATGATCAATGTACCTATGAAGTTTCATGATTATAGGCCTAATAATTCTTTAGTTATCATCAGGAAACCATTTTACTATTTCGAGTCACTGTGACCTTGACTTTTGACCTAGTGACCTGAAAATTAATAGGGGTCATCTGCCAGTCATGATCAATGTACCTATGAAATTTCATGATCCTAGGCGTAAGCATTCTTGCGTTATCATCTGGAAACAATTTTACTGTTTCAAGTCACTGTGACCTTGACCTTTGACCTAGTGACCTGAAAATCAATAGGGGTCATCTGCCAGTCATGCTCAATGTTCCTATGAAGAGCCATGATCCTAGGCGTAAGCATTCTTGAGTTATCATCCGGAAACCATTTTACTGTTTCGAGTCACTGTGACCTTGACCTTTGACATAGTGACCTGAAAATCAACAGGGGTCATCCGCCAGTCATGATCAATGTACCTATGCAGTTTCATGATCCTAGGCGTAAGCTTTCTTGAGTTATCATCCGGAAACCATTTTACTGTTTCAAGTGACTGTGACCTTGACCTTTGACCTAGTGACCTGAAAATCAATAGGGGTCATCTGCCAGTCATGATCAATGTTCCTATGAAGTTTCATGATCCTAGGCCTAAGCTTCTTGAGTTATCATCCGGAAACCATCTGGTGGACGGACGGACCAATGGACATGTGCAAAACAATATACCCCCTCTTCTTCGAAGGGGGGCATAACAAACAAGAGGGCCTTAAAGGCCCAAAGTTGCTCACCTGAGATAACAAGATATTATTGGCCCCGCCCCTTGGAAGCCATTTTTTTCAAGCAAAAATAATTATTTTCGAACTCATCCGAGATATCATTGAGACCAATCTTCTGACCAAATTTCATGAAGATTGGACACTAAATGTGGCCTCTAGAGTGTTAACAAGGTTTTACTATAGCCATATATAGCCATATAAGGAAAAATGCCCCGCCCCTTGCGGCCATGTTTTTAAAGCAACCAAAACCATTTTCGAACTCATCCAAGATATCATTGGGACAAATCTTCTGACCAAGTTTCACGAAGATAGGAATATAAATGTGGCCTCTAGAATGTTAACAAGGTTTTACTATAGCAATATAAGGAAAAATGATCCGCCCCCTGGCAGCCATGTTTTTCAACCAACCAGCATCATTTTCGAACTCGTCCAAGATATTATTGGGATGAATCTTCTGACCAAGTTTCATGAAGATTGGACAATAAATGTGGCCTCTAGGGTATTAACAAGATTTTACTATAGCCATATATAGCCATATAAGGAAAAATGTCCCGCCCCTTGGCGGCCATGTTTTTCAAACAAACTTAACCATTTTCGAACTCATCCAAGATATCATTGAAACCAATCTTCTGACCAAATTTCATGAAGATTGGACAATAAATGTGGCCTCTAGAGAGTGAACAAGGCAAATGTTGACGTTGCACAACGCACGACGGACAATGGACAAAAGGCGATCACATAAGCTTACCATGAGCACAACGGTGAGCTAAAAATGTGCACCAATATACAACAGATGCCTATTTGCAACATGTCTAGCCCATCGCCAAAATTGCTAATCGTTATTTTACAAGCTTGGCCAAGGTATAAACTAATTTGTATGATGAATGTTTACGGTAAGTCACAAAGTGGACAGGATTGGATGCAGGCATATGCGCACACACACTGAACCATTGTAAGGGCTTCAGCAAGTTCTCCGCAAGATAGTTCGACAAAAAAATAAATAAACAATTCACACATTACAATCATTCAGGGAACATTAAGCAGTATTAAGCATATTTTAATATGAATTCAATAGCAACTTGATAAGCAAACAGTTTACATGTGCAGACAGTCATGCTACTAGTTCAGTGCAGAGGTCTGTTGAAAGAAATTGCGTCTAGTTTCTTAGGGCCTTAACCCATTTATGCCTTGTGGACTCTTCCATCCTTCTAAATTGGATCAATTTATTTTTAAAAATTAGGGATGTCAGGTATATTTATTTCTATTAAGACAGAAATTCCTTTAAGCAAACAGGGCAGACCCAGATGAGACGCCACATCATGCAGCGTCTCATCTGGGTCTACGCTGTTTGCAAAGGCCTTATTCTAGACGCTAAGCATAAAATATGGGTTAACAACCTTTACACATGCAGTTCACATGAGCGAAGTGATAAGCATCCTGGACAGAATAGAGCAGTTCATGAGAAGATCACATGAATTTAAAAATTACTTAATGATTTCAACTTTAACAAACATGTTCATACATATACAACAAATAACAGAAAAAGCCACAGTTACCAAACTATAGTTAGACTAGAAATTTAAAAAAATGCCACATCAATGATCACAGTAAGTGATCAGGGTATAATTTATAACTTCAAAGTGAAAAAAAGTGTGAAAAAATATCACAGTGAGTGATACCAAAGGCTTAAACTTACTTAACAGCAAGTGACAAAAATTCATGGTTCTAAATCCAATAATGTGATTTAATAAATAAAAAACACAAGAGGGCCAGACAGTCCCTTGGTCCCTCACCTGACCTCATTTTAGTAATCAGGCATTATATCATCAGAACAAATAATCTGTTTCATGATGATTAAGGAAAATAAAGGCTTTTAGAGAGTTCACAAGAAATAGCTCCAAAATTATTCTAGAGAGAGTGTTCACAGGCAATAGCCTAAGAAATATTCCTTTAAGAGTGTTCACAAGCAAAGCCCAACAAATATTACTGTAAGAGTGTTCACAAGCATTAGCCCAACAAATATTCCTTTAGGGGTTTACAAGCAAAAGCCCAACAAATATTTCTGTAAGAGTGTTCACAAGCAATAGCCTGACAAATATTCCTTTATGAGAGTTCACAAGCAATTGCCCAACAAATATTGCTTTAAGAGAGTTCACAAGCAATTGCCCAACAAATAATGCCTTCGGAGGTCACAATCAATAGCCCAACACATATTCCTTTCAGAGAGTTCACAAGCAATAGCCTCAGAAATATTCCTTTTAGAGAGTTCACAAGCAATTGCCCAACAAATATTGCTTTAAGAGAGTTCACAAGCAATAGCCCAACAAATATTCCTTTAAGTGAGTTCACAGGCAATAGCCCATCAAATATTCCTTTAAGAGAGTTCACAGGCAATAGCCAAACAAATATTCCTTTAAGTGAGTTCACAGGCAATAGCCCAACAAATATTTCTGTAAGTGTTCACAAGCAATAGCTCAACACATATTCCTTTAAGTGAGTTCACAGGCAATAGCCCAACAAATATTTCTGTAAGTGTTCAAAAGCAATATACCAACAAATATTCCTTTAAGTGAGTTAACAAGCAATAGCCCAACAAATATTCCTTTAAGAGAGTTCACAAAAAATAGCCCAACAAATAATTCTGTAAGTGTTCACAAGCAATATCCCAACAAATACACTTGGAGACTTTTCTAATGCATCACTTAATGATATCGATATAGCTCCCTTATTTTTGAACGACTTGTGTTGAAATTTGAACCAAGAATAATTCAACACATATCTGATAATTGCTGAAAATTTAATTGAAATTGAAAAATAACAAAAAATAAAACTAAACAAATTAAAAACATCACTTCAAAAGTCAAATTCGCAAACTCGTACAACGTTTAATAATAACAATGTGAAAAGTAAAACACATAAACTTACACGTCTTAATAACTGACCAGCTTGCAACATTCCGATTGAGCCGTTAGCTCCTGAATATTCATACGAGCCATATTGTTTTTCTTTAATTAATGTTATGTTTTTCTTGTGTAAAAACTAAACTATAATTATGAAATTGCAATTAAATTGGAATAACATGTATATCGCCTTTTACTACACTTTGTGATTTTTCTAGCGCAACACTTTTAAAACTTACATATCTAAGTAATGAGTAAATATTATTATTTAAAATTGCACATGTGATCATTTGACAACAATATTTGCAAGCTTATGATCAAATCATTCATCCGTGACGATTGGATGCTTTTTAAAAAAGCAAGTGGGAAAGGTAGCCTGTAAAATTAAAGTGCGCGATTGCGCTCCTGAATATTCATACGAGCTTGATTGTTTTGTAAATTAATTTTATGTCTTCCTTTTGTTAGAACCCACCTATAATAATTAAATTAAAATAAAACTAGAATTAAATCGCGTTTCACCATTTCCACGTCCAAAAATATGGAATCACACCTACCCCACGTGCTTAAGCGTCCAATCGTCACAGATGAATGATTTTATTGTGAGCTTGCAAAGAATGTAGTCAAATTTTAAATCAATATCTTAACTCATAACTGAGATATTCAAGTTTGAAAAGTGATGCGTTAGAAAAGTCCCTCTGTGTATGCCTTTAAGTGAGTTCACAAGCAATATCCCAACAAATATTCCTTTAAGTGAGTTCACAAGAAATTGCCCAACAAATATTCCTTTAAGAGTGTTCACAAGCAATTGCCCAACAAATATTCCTTTAAGTGAGTTCACAAGCAATTGCCCAACAAATAACTCTTTAAGAGAGTTCACAAGCAATATCCCAACAAATATTCCTTTAAGTGAGTTCAAGAGCAATTGCATATCAAATATTCCTTTAAGAGAGTTCACAAGCAATATCCCAACAAATGTTCATATAAGAGAGTTCACAAGCAATATCCCAACAAATGATCATTTTAGAGAGTTCACAAGCAATTGCCCAACAAATATTGCTTTAAGAGAGTTCACAAGTAATAGCCACATATGAAAACCTGCCTGGCCTCCTGGTGTTCACTTTATGTGTTAATTAAAACCAGGATGAGGCTAATTAACCCTTTGCATGCTGGGAAATTTGTCATCTGCTAAAATGTTGTCTGCTGAATTTCTAAAATTAGCATTTTCTTCGATTTTTTCAAAGAATATTATCAGAAAAGCAAACGTTCTGTGGCGTCTCATCTGGATCCAAACTGTTTGCAAAAACCTTAAAAATTCGGTTCCCGCACTGAAAGGGTTAAGAAGTTTCAGAGAAGATATTTTTGGTTTTCCTTTTAGAAATCTATTTTAAGCTCTGAAGACCTACAATTGCAATAGACATGACAATTTTTAAACTTTAATCTTTAAACTTGGGTCAACCAAGAATTATTCCTAAGGAGTTTTGTTAATATCAGTTAAAAGATAGAGAGGAGATGTCGTTAGACGAAAATAGTTTAAACAAACATGCACGCATTGACAGACAACGAACATCACAGTATCTTAAATGCTCAACATGAAAAATACCTCCTCAAGTGAAGTAAAAACAGCTAACTCAATACCAACAAGCAGACTTACAATATCATCAATAACTTATGAACACATGTAAATTTGTCCTGATATTATAACCATGCACCAACAGAAAGTAATAGTTGAAACAAATTGACAATTAAACATGGCATACCGCCACTTTGAAAAGGTCTTTACATGTAACAAGAAGGGAATTCATGGCACAATAATATAGCCATTTAAAATGTATTATACAAATTGCATGTTCATGTTTAACACACAAAACATGTATAATTATTTGCAAACTCTGGCTATTCTGATTTGATTGCGTAGTTTATCAAAGTTCAATACTTTCTCTTGCAATTTTTTAACTGTCTTAATCAGTTTCTTTTAAAGAATTTCATGAAATATATATTTGTAACAGTTTCTATAAAAAATTCTCATCCTTAACACTAAATACATAATATCCCTCACACAAACTATTTCATGCACCAAAATATAGATACATGTATACATGTATTATGCATTATCAGATTTACTTTCCCATGTGTGTGAAGAACATGGGACAGTTTACAGACATTTTGCCGAAATAAAGTTTACTCTGACACCATTGCGAGTACATTCTCTGACACTTATGTGTACGCAACAATATGAAAAGAATCTTCAAGTGAAACCTTCTTAAAAACTCCTATCTCAGTGAAATACACTGCAGGCTCAGAATAAGTTATCTTTTGACAAAATTATTTTGAAATTTTCACCAAAATGAGCATTTTTCCCATACAATATGTACAGCTTTAATCCCCATCTTGGCCTGGTACACTACCGGCATAAAAATCCTTTTGCTAAAATACAGTAAACTCTTGCATGCACCAATATTAAATGACTACACAGGTTAAATCAACCTCTCCGTTAATTACACTGCAGACATCAGAATCTTTAAGCACAACTAAAGAAAACTCTGAACAATATATGACGAATTCACAGGTAAAATCCTATGCTCATTTAATTACACTGCAGATTTTAAAATCCTTTAGCCAAACCGAAAAGAACTCAAAATCATTGTGACTATTCTTCATGTCAAAATTTAGTCTGTCTTGATAATCTTGCTGTAATCTTGTTGTGATTTGCTCTTCCACGTCTCTTTCACCTTCATTCTCTTCAGCTGACCGTCCCTGCAAGTAATTGTGAGGGTTCAGACTGGCAGTAAAAGATATGAGCTGACCGTCCCTGCAAGTAATTGTGAGGGTTCAGACTGGAAAGTAGGCAGTAAAAGATATGGGCTGACCGTCCCTGCAAGTAATTGTGAGGGTTCAGACTGGAAAGTAGGCATTAAAAGATATGAGCTGACCGTCCCTGCAAGTAATTGTGAGGGTTCAGACTGGAAAGTAGGCAGTAAAAGATATGAGCTGACCATCCCTGCAAGTAATTGTGAGGGTTCAGACTGGCAGTAATTGTGAGGGTTCAGACTGGAGTAAAAGATATGAGCTGACCGTCCCTGCAAGTAATTGTGAGGGTTCAGTCTGGAAAGTAGGCAGTAAAAGATATGGGCTGACTGTCCCTGCAAGTAATTGTGAGGGTTCAGACTGGCAGTAAAAGATATGAGCTGACCGTCCCTGCAAGTAGTTGTGAGGGTTCAGACTGGAAAGTAGGCAGTAAAAGATATGAGCTGACCGTCCCTGCAAGTAATTGTGAGGGTTCAGACTGGAAAGTAGGCAGTAAAAGATATGAGCTGACCGTCCCTGCAAGTAATTGTGAGGGTTCAGACTGGAAAGTAGGCAGTAAAAGATATGAGCTGAACGTCCCTGCAAGTAATTGTGAGGTTTCAGACTGGAAAGTAGGCAGCAAAAGATATGAGCTGACCGTCCCAGCAAGTAATTGTGAGGGTTCAGACTGGCAGTAATTGTGAGGGTTCAGACTGGCAGTAAAAGATATGAGCTGACCGTCCCTGCAAGTAATTGTGAGGGTTCAGACTGGCAAAAATTGTAAGGGTTCAGACTGGCAGTAATTGTGAGGGTTCAGACTGGCAGTAATTGTGAGGGTTCAGACTGGCAGTAATTGTGAGGGTTCAGACTGGCAGTAATTGTGAGGGTTCAGACTGGCAGTAAAAGATATGAGCCTCGCTCTGGGAAAACCAGAGCTCAATACTTAACCACTTAGATATGTATTTAACACTTAACCACTTAAATATGTATTTAACCCTTAACCACTTAGATACTAGTATGTATTGAACCCTTAACCACTTAGATAATATTTAACCCTTAACCACTTAGATATGTATTGAACCCTTAACCACTTAGATAATAGTTAACCCTTAACCACTTAGATATGTATTTAACCCTTAACCACTTAGATATGTATTTAACCCTTAACCACTTAGATATGTATTTAACCCTTAACCACTTAGATATTATTTTACCCTTAACCACTTAGATAAGTATTTAACCTTTAACCACTTAGATATGTATTTAACCCTTAACCACTTAGATAAGTATTTAACCCTTAACCACTTAGATATGTATTTAACCCTTAACCACTTAAATAATATTTAACCCTTAACCACTTAGATATGTATTTAACCTTGAACCACTTAGATATGTATTTAACCCTTTACCACTTAGATATGTATTTAACCCTTAACCACTTAGATATGTATTTAACACTTAACCACTTAGATACATATTTAACCCTTTACCACTTAGATATGCATTTAACCCTTAACCACTTAGATATGTATTTAACCTTTAACCACTTAGATATGTATTTAACCCTTAACCACTTAGATATGTATTTAACACTTAACCACTTAGATATGTATTTAACCCTTAACCACTTAGACACGTATTTAACCCTTTACCACTTAGATACGTATTTAACCCTTTACCACTTAAAAACGTATTTTCACGCATTGGTAGTTCCTTAGAGAGTTGAATTTCATTTAAGACCTTTTTTTTACTACATTCAAGTTTTAAAGGCTTCATTTACAACCCTTATATAGTGATGAGCAGCAAACTGCATAAATCCTGAACACATTGCGAGTTACTAGCAGGCTGTTCTGGTCTTATGCTGTTAAAAATAGCAATTGTCACTTTATCTCTGAGTAGGAAAGGATTAATGCATGGGGGCAATATGTAAAAATGTGATCAGCCTGCAGAGGACTGCACAGGCTAATCTGGGATGACACTTTACATACATTTGATAAACACCATTTTTCCAAAAAGAGACTCAATTATGACAGTGTTTGTGATGTATTTGATATAACTAATAGGCTGGTACCAGTATGCAGAAGTAAGACGAGGCAATTTCTTGTTTCTCAAACACATTTGGGTGCATGCAATCTAATGGGACAGGTTTTCTGTTAAGTTTACGTACATTAATCAATTAAAGGAAAATTCTCGTAAGGCTATGTTTCACTTTTTATAAAATAATGGTGGTTCCTTTATATACACTTAATATACATCTTTGGCATCACATTGCATTTCTTCTTCAACTCTTAATATTTGAGGAGACACTGCATATTTCGATACCTTCTTCTAAAATGTTGTTTGTGTCGCAACTAATATAATTATTATTTAAAATGTCACAACAAATAAGTTATTGCAGCATATAAGATGTGTGATCTTCAATGATAGTCCAGTGAAAGACACAATTGAATATATTAAAACAAACAAAAAGACCTCATTAAAAGTTAACTGAACGTTTGAGGGTTAGAACCTTTTTTTAACTTTTCAACTCACCATTCTAGATCCACCAACCCACCGGCCCTAGCAATCTCAGCTTTCACACGGTTTGCAAAACTCACTGCATCCTCCCCTTCCTGAAAGAACGCACAAACTGTTTTTTTTATTTTTTAACATCAATCTTTATGAGAGCACTAAAAGATAACTTAAAAAGTTTAAATGAGGTTAATCTAAAACAAGAGATGTGTTTGTCAGAAACACAGTGCCCTCTATGGCGCAGCTTTGAAATAATATTTCAATACATCATTCTGCAGGTTTAGAAATTGTCTCCCTTTTAAAGCTTATTATTTCCCTTGGATTGTATTTTTTTACTTTTGACCTTGAAGAATGACCTTGACCTTTCACCACTCAAAATGTGCAGCTTCATGAGATACAAATGCATGCCAAATATCAAGTTGCTTTCTTCAATATTGCAAAAGTTATCGCAAAACTTAAACTAAGGTTAAAGTTTTGGGACAGAATGACAGACTGGCCAAAAACAATATGCCCTCGATCATTCGATCCAGGGGCATAAAAAGAGCTCTAACACTAAAATGTTATGTCTTTAATGTTTATAGCATATACAAGACTGTGAGCAAACACCAACAGCACTAGAATTACACTGTGATTGTGTTTGACTTGTCATCTGTTTGTCAGGGTTCACTGAATTTTTACTGGACATGATGCTGTGTAGCTTACCAGTCTGGTCATGGGTGGGAGGTACCATACATGAGCCAAGAGGGCCCAGCTAGTCATGATGATGTGTAGCTTACCAGTCTGGTGATAGGTGGGAGGTACCATACATGAGCCACAAGGGCCCAGCTAGTCATGATGATGTGTAGCTTACCAGTCTGGTCATGGGTGGGAGGTACATACATAAGACACCAGGGCCCAGCTAGTCATGATATTGTGTAGCTTACCAGTCTGGTCATCGGTGGGAGGTACCATACATGAGCCACGAGGACCCAGCTAGTCATGATATTGTGTAGGTTACCAGTCTGGTCATGGGTGGGAGGTACCATACATGAGCCACCAGGGCCCAGCTAGTCATCATGCTGTGTAGCTTACCAGTCTGGTCATGGGTGGGAGGTACCATACATGAGCCACCAGGGCCCAGCTAGTCATAATGTTTTGTAGCTTACCAGTCTGGTCATGGGTGGGAGGTACCATACATGAGCCACCAGGGCCCAGCTAGTCATAATGTTTTGTAGCTTACCAGTCTGGTCATGGGTGGGAGGTACCATACATGAGCCACGAGGGCCCAGCTAGTCATGATGTTGTGTTGCTTACCAGTCTGGTCATGGGTGGGAGGTACCATACATGAGCCACCAGGGCCCAGCTAGTCATGATGTTGTAGATATGTCGCACCATGCTCTCTGCACCGCTGTTCCAGAAGGCGTCCCCAAACCTGCTGTCATACTGAAATAGACATTGCTCAATCAGGGCCTTTGTTAACACTTGCCCCCTATCAGAAGAAACATAATTGCTATATGCTATATGCATTCAGCATAAAACCAGAACAGCATATGAATAACTCGTATGTTGTTTTGCTGCTCATCAGTATCGTGGGTTGGAAATAAAGCCTTTTAAATCTTGAATCTAGTATGAAAGGTCTTAAATGTAATTTGATTGTCTGAGGGACTACTAATGGGTCAAAGTGAATATGTGAGTGGTTGTGGTTAACCATCATAGTCAAAGACTTATGATTTAAGAATAGAGTTAGAACCAAACCCAATACTTTCAGGGTTGGAATATTAACAAGGCTATTGTCAAGCAATATGGTCCCCTACCGGCTCCAACATTGTCAGAAATTCCACCATTTTCAGAATTTTTTTTTTTTTTGGTTGCCAACATTTTTGACGTAGGAACAAAATGAAATGACGTGCAAAATGTCCATATTGCCATCTATCAATGTTGCAAGTTTCATGAAAAAATATTAAGAACTTTTAAACTTATTGCAGGATCCAGAAAGCCACCATTTTCAGCAGTATTTATAGTCTATTTGTTGCCATAGCAACCAGAATTTTTGACGTAGGAACAAAATAAAATGACGTGCATAACGTCCATAATGCCATCTATTCATCTTAAAGTCTAAGAATTGGTTGGTGAATACAAGCCAATAACCTGCAGCAGTGATATTTTAAAGCCCATTGGACGCCAGAAATCGGCTCCATTTCCCTGCTAAAAAGCCCTGTATTTGAGACTCAAGGGGCTGTGATTTGCATTCAAGACCTGATAAAGGGGCCGTGATTTGTATTCCATACTTAATCAAGGGGAGTGATTTGTATTCCAGACTTAATAAAGGGACTGTGATTTGTATTCAAGACCAACTCATGGGGCTGTGATCTGTATTCCAGACTTAATCAACGGGCTGTGATCTGTATTCCAGACTTAATCAAGGGGCTGTGATTTGTATTCCAAACTTAATCAAGGGGCTGTGATTTGTATTCCATACTTAATCAAGGGGCTGTGATTTGTATTCCATACTTAATCAAGGGGCTGTGATTTGTATTCCATACTTAATCAAGGGGCTGTGATTTGTATTCCAAACTTAATCAAGGGGCTGTGATTTGTATTCCATACTTAATCAAGGGGCTGTGATTTGTATTCCAAACTTAATCAAGGGGCTGTGATTTGTATTCCATACTTAATCAAGGGGCTGTGATTTGTATTCCAAACTTAATCAAGGGGCTGTGATTTGTATTCCAAACTTAATCAAGGGGCTGTGATTTGTATTCCATACTTAATCAAGGGGCGGTGATTTGAATTCCAGACTTAATCAAGGGACTGTGATTTGTATTCAAGACCAGCTCATGGGGCTGTGATTTGTATTCAAGACTTAATCAACGGGCTGTGATTTGTATTCCAGACTTAATCAAGGGGCTGTGATTTGTATTCCAGACTTAATCAAGGGGCTGTGATTTGTATTCCAGACTTAATCAAGGGGCTGTGATTTGTATTCCAGACTTAATCAAGGGGCTGCGATTTGTATTCCAGACTTAATCAAGTGGCTGTGATCTGTATTCCAGACTTAATCAATTAGCTGTGATTTGTATTCTATACTTAATTAAAGGACTGTGATTTGTATTCCAGACTTAATCAAGGGGCTGTGATTTGTATTCCAGACTTAATCAAGGGGTTGTGATCTGTATTCAAGATGTAATCAAATGGCTGTGATTTATATTCCAGACTAAATCAAGGGGCTGTGATTTGTATTCCAGACTTAACATATGGATCTGAATTGCATTCAAGATTTTATCCAGGCAATCAAATTTATATTAAAGATTTTATCATTGGTGCTCTTATTAATATATAAAGACATTAAATGTGCTTTGAATTATATTTAAGACTTTATCCAAATGCTGTGATTTGTATTTTAAACTAAACCCAGGTGCTCTGAAGTATATCCCATACTAAATCCAGGGGCTGTGAATTTAATTCTAGACTAAATCCAGTGGCAATGACTTGTATCCCATAATAAATCCAGGGGCTGTGATATGTATTCTAGAATACATTCAGGGGCTATGATTTATTTATTCCAAACTTAATACAGTGAATCTGATCCATATATCACACTAAATCAAGGGGTTCTGATTTATGTTCCATTTAGTCAAGGTGCTCTAAATTATATCCCAGACTTAATCAAGGTGCTCTGACTTGTATCTCAGACTTTATCAAGGTGCTCTGACTTGTATCTCAGACTTTATCAAGGTGCTCTGACTTGTATCTCAGACTTTATCAAGGTGCTCTAACTTATATCTCAGACTTTATAATGGTGCTCTGACTTATATCTCAGACTTTATAATGGTGCTCTGACTTGTATCTCAGACTTTATAATGGTGCTCTGACTTGTATCTCAGACTTTATCAAGGTGCTCTAACTTATATCCCAGACTTTATAATGGTGCTCTGACTTGTATCTCAGACTTTATAATGGTGCTCTGACTTGTATCTCAGACTTTATCAAGGTGTTCTAACTTATATCCCAAACTTAATCAAGGTGCTCTGACTTGTATCTCAGACTTTATCAAGGTGCTCTGATTTGTATTCCAGACTTTATCAAGGTGCTCTGACTTATATCCCAGACTTAATCAAGGTGCTCTGACTTGTATCCCAGACTTTATCAAGGTGCTCTGACTTGTATCCCAGACTTAATCAAGGTACATTGCTCTGACTTGTATTCCAGACTTTATCAAGGTGCTCTGACTTATATCCCAGACTTAATCAAGGTGCTCTGACTTGTATCCCAGACTTAATCAAGGTGCTCTGACTTGTATCCCAGACTTAATCAAGGTGCTCTGACTTGTATCCCAACTTAATAAATGAGCTCTGACTTCTATCCCAGACTTCATCAAGGTGCTCTGGCTTGTACCACAGACTTTATCAAGGTGCTCTGACTTGTATCCCAGACTTAATCAAGGTGCTCTGACTTGTATCCCAGACTTAATCAAGGGGTTCAACACACTCAGTTTCTTAACACAGTTATTCACATAGAGCCTAAAATCAGCAAATTAGTATGAAGAAACCTTTGTTTTGATTCAACCTTTTCTTTATATATTTGAAAAATAACCAAATAAGACAAACTTGTGTTTTGAAAAAAAAGAAAACGTTGAATCAGGAAAAGGCCTTAAAAGAAGGAATGTTGGATTATTACGCCAGACTTTAAATCTTGTCATGTCAATTTGCAAAAATGGCAACTGATGGAAGAATTTTGTACTTACAAATTGCCTAAATATAATGCTTTTTTGCAGCTATTTTGGAGTTCATTTTAACTGGGGTTGTACAAATGACATTCTTTTATAAATTTGCCAATAATAAAACCATCAGAAGACATTAAACAATATTTAAACAATATGTAAACTAACTTGAACATTAATACAATAAATTATAACCACAGTTCCCATTAACACAGAAACATAGCCATGTATACATACCTTGATAGCTACAGGGTAGACTACAGGAGACACTTCAAACCCACCCTTCTTGAACATCATAACGGACGTGTTGTTTATGCAGGTACCTGCAATGTATACCAGTGATATTTTTAGAGTATAAGGCGCTAAAAAATGTGTCCCCACTAACATCACTATAAAGTAAATCATAGAAAGGTTGGCAAAACATTTTGTTTAGTTTACTTTTTAAAAATATAAATAAGTTTCCTACTTGAAAATTACATCAGCAATTTGATTTTACTGAAGTTTCATGAATAAGCATAAAACATTTAGATTGGTTATTTATAATTGGGTCATACATTAAATATTGGTTGTTTTCCTCTTCTTCGACTTTAAAAGACTAGCCCAGCAAAATCCATGACCAGAAACATTGTTTGTTATTTTAATGTACATAATTATATGAGGAAGGTGCCATAAAAGATCTAGGATTTTAATGCTTTGAACACTAAACATGTTTTGTAATTTTTGCTTTATAAGCCATAAAAAGGCAAACATTACAATAAAAAGGTGTGGTTCTTTTGGCTTATGTTCACTAAACAATCTTGACTGACCTTCAGGAAATATTAATATGGGTAGTTTGTCTTCGTTGTCAACATGCTCTTTCATTCTGAAACACAAAGTGGAATAAATAGATTTAGGAAGCGTTTAAATATGAGGGAGGTATCATGATATAAATCTGCCATATTTTGTATGTGACATGATGGAGATTCTTAATTTCTGTAACACATGACTGATGAAATCAAGATGAATATGTAGAAAAACTCAGGAATGAACTTAATGACAGCACATCATATGAAAAAACTAATGGGAATGGACCTGAAAATGCAAACAAAAAGGTAAAGCAACTAGCAAATAAATTATTTAAAAATGGCATTATCTCAAAGAACTTACAACAATATTTGATACCCAAATATCCATCAGGAGGGAAACTCAAAGGAAATCCAAAAATACATAAAAAAGGCAACCCGTATAGAACAATCGTAGATGGCATTGGAACAAGTACTGAAAGAATGGCAGAGGTAGCAGAAAATGAGCTAGAAACCTATGTTATAGAAACACCAAGCTATATATGAGACACCACAGCATTTTTACACGCTATAGAGAGGGAAGTAACTACACCATTACCAGAAGGAATTATCTTATACTGTTTTGATGTTGTCAAGTTATACCCATCGATTCCAAAGAAAAAGGGCCTAGAGGCGTGCAAACAAGCTTTAAATGAACGCTGTACTAAGACCATCAACACTGAAGCGGTGATTGAAATGATTGAAACTGTTTTAGAAAATAATGTGATCGAATTTTGTGGACAAGAATACAGACAAAAAGAGGGAGTAGCAATTGGATCGAAACTTGGGAGAAATTGTGCCTGTTGTTACATGAAAAGATGGGATGAACAATTATCTGAATACAATAAACAACCAATATTCTATAAACGTTTCATAAATGATGGGTTTGGACTATGGACACATGGAATTGAAGAACTCATGAAATTTTTCGACTATGCTAACAAAATACATGAAAACATCAAAGTAGAATTAAGATGGAACACAACACAGATAGACTTCTAAAACACAAAAATTCAACTAGAAGATAATAAAATAACAACTGATTTATACTCAAAGCCAACCAATAAACATCAATATGTCCAATATGACTCAGACCATCCAACAAATGTGAAGAAAGCAATACCCTATGGATTAGGAATACGTTTGAAAAGAATATGTTCTTACGAAAACAAATACAGACATCGGAAAAAAGAACTAAAACAGAAAAGAGGATATCCAAGTAAATTAGTAAACCATGAATTATCCTGAGTTGATAATTTAAAAAGGAAAGACTTACTTAAGAAGAAAGAAACAAATAAAACAGCCAACAAGAGAGTACCACTAGCTATAACTTATTCTAACAACCTTCCAAATATCCACTCAATAATTCGAAAACATACCGACAAACTATATAAATCAGACAGAACGAAAAATGTATTCCCAGACGCACCAATAGTTGCATACAGACCAGATAGAAATATCGGTGACATTTTAGTTCATGGAAAAACAAATAAAGAAATAAACAAACGTTTTCAACTAATACCACAATCGTGTAAGACTAATTGTATAGTCTGTAAAATGTTGAAAAGAGGTTTTCATAACAACCCAAAAAGTGAAATTCCAAACGAAGCAATAAAACAGAACTGTAACATTTATAACTTGGTGTATGGTATATTTTGTATTGAATGCCAAAAGATGGTATACGTCGGAGAGACAAGCAGATCATTAAAGGAACGTGCCAAAGAACACGAGGCTGACGTGCGGATACCAAGAGATAAACCAATCCCAGAACATTTCAATGGTGCTGGCCACAGAGTGCAGGATATGGGTGTATCAGTGTTAACACAAATAAGAGACAGTTCCCATTATTACAGACTTATTAAAGAATTGGAATTCATAAAGAAGTTTCAAAATCAATCACCAAATGGACTTAATATAAAAAATCAACTTGATGTCCTGCTACGGGAAACTATCTTGTAAAAAATATATGTGAAAAACATTTTATATTAATCATCAACATAAATGAATGTAAAAATAATAGTTCTTTATGCAATTTATCTTATCAATAATGTGTATATGATATATAGAATAGCAAGTATATATGGTTATTTAATAAAATATAATTATAATATTTTACATAGATATAGATTGAAATAATTAAAGTCATTAAATAAGTTTACCCTATTTTATTTATGATAATAAGTTTAGGTAGATTATAATTACATATGACGATGATTGTTTTCTTGTAAAATATCAATTTATTAAATATATAAAGCACACATTTAACATAAGATTAAGACAAAATATGTAAGTGTTTCACGTCATTTCATTGTGAGCAAAATTTTACATTTTTTGGGGCCATTTTATATAACGCCATTTATGACGTCATCATGTACAACATCATTTGACATTTAAAAACATTTTCTTTGTTATTTAAATTGTGCAGTAAAAAGGTGTAAACATGTAGTTAACATATAATTTCCATTGTTTTGATAAAGGCATTATGCCGAAACGTCATTTAAAGGAGTATAATCAGAGAGTTATAATTATTTAATATCCCTTCGGATAATTCAACTGAAATCAAGATGGTTAATTTTCATAAGTTAAATTGTTTATTTTTACAAGACAAGATAATTAGATTATACTTCATAAACAACATATATTTTCAGTTGAAGAGTATGGAATGTCACAAACAGCCAGCACTTTAGAGGGGTTAAAAATTGATGATCTTTTCACAGTGTTTGTCCAGTGTTTTTGAACAAGAGGGCCATGATGGCCCTGTATTGCTCCACTGCATTTTTATGTGAAAAAAGCGTGCAATGTGCATGGGTTGAAATGTACTCAAGCATGTGACTTTCTCTTTCTATCCCTTGTCCCACTGGGCGCTTAAAGTTGGAAGGGTGAGCATTTTTACATATGGAAAACGTTACTATGGTGTTAACTAAACGGACTAAAAAGCCCGAGAATTGTCGCACAGGTCCTTTGCTTATAACGTAGGTACATTTATCTCTCCAAAAGATATAGTCTTTCTTTCTATTTCACATATTTTTAGATGCTGAAGATCAAATCTACGCATGTTCTACAAGATTAATGAAAATTCCTTCATTCATTCATGAATCTTTTTCCAAAATTCCAAAAAGTGTTTGTAAGTTTCAACGTTTCTGTTAATTATATAGTTCATTACATATGCAAAATACCTAATGATGTAGATCACTTGAACTTTACTTCATTCTTGAGGTATTAATGAGTGTAGGAGGATTACATACCAAATGTGGTAGCAATAGGCCCAATGGTTATGGACAGAAAGATTTTTAAAGTTTGCACAAAATAGGCTTTATATAAGCATATGTTCAATTTATTGACCCCCGGGGCGGGGTCAAATTTGACCCCAGGGGCATAATTTGAACAAATTTAAAAGAGGTTCACCAGGGGACAAAAATTCCACTCGTCCGCTCGTATTGACGAGTAAAATCTTGAAAGGACGAGTGAATTTCCCTAAAGCTCTCGTCCGACAGGACGAGTGAAAAAAAACTGATGTTAAAATATGTATTTTCTGACCAGTAAGACTCTTTTTCATTAAATAAAATCATTTCTTAAAGCATATCTATTCCGAAAGTAGAACGCGAATGAACCGGAAATCGTAATTGTAAATTTCATACAGCAGGTGCGCGTTGTTATGCGAGACTGTGTCCCGGAGTAAATATTGGCTTTTTGGTGTAAACTTTGCGCGTCCATGTTGACAGGGAACCATCTGACTTCATTCACTGTAAGTATTGATTTTTTTAAAGAATTATTTTACTGCGAAGTACCGTTTTCAACCAGTCTGAATTTCATCTGAAAAATGTCTGACATACCAGCGTTCTTTAAAGGGGGCAGGAGCGATGTTCAATCATCCGAAATGGAAAGCACGCAAGCATTAGAAAAAGGAAAAAACAAATTTGTCTTCATTTATTTATTTTGTGTTCCTCATAAATAAAGTAAGTTAACATTTCTTCTGTGATCAGCTGGCATGAATAACTAAGTAAGCAGCATTTTAGCAGTGATATAGGAAACATTGTTAGTCATATCAGTCCTTTGCAATTTTTCTTTCACACATATTTGAAGGACAAGTGCATGTGTTTGCAGGACGAGTGAAAATTTTAATGCACTTGTCCTGCAGGACGAGTGCAATTTATAAATATTTTTGTCCCCTGCTCACCCCAGGAACATTTTTGAGAAGTTTTATCAGAATTGGAATTGTAGTTTAGAAGAAGATGTTTAAAGAAAATGTCAACGCACGCACGGACGACGGACACAGAACCATGACATAAGCCCCGCTGGCCTCTGGCCAGTGAAGCTAAAAATTAAATTAATTTGGTTTTAATACTTTGGAGAAGTACAAGTAGTTATCATATGGATTTTTCTCCATGAGAAATTAATTTATTGATCATACGAGAAAATAGTCAATCATACATTAAAATCATTTCATTCAACTTGTCACCTAAATGCTTGTGATGATCACAGGGCTATTAATTTAATCTTGTTCTGTGAAAATTTGGCAAAATGCATGTGTGTAAAGTGTCATCCCAGATTAGCATGTGCAGTCCGCACAGGCTAATCAGGGACGACACTTTCCACTTTCATAGTATTCTTTTTTAAAGAAAGCCCCTTTTTACCAAAAATCTAGTTTAAGCAGAAAGTGTCGTCCCTGATTAGCCTGTGCAGACTGCACAGGCTAATCTGCGACAACACTTTACGCACATGCATTATGCCCATTTTTGTCAGAACAAGACACATATGTCAGATACCTTGAAGGGAAAGACAATGCATCAGATTTGCAATAAGATCACTTAAGGGGCCATTTATTACAATCATCAATTTCAAAATAACAAGCAAATTCGTTGAATTGATATCCCCCACCAATATGCTTCTGGACACAAAAGTGTTATATTTGACACTCAAAAAAGCGATTTTTCAAGATACAAAGGGCCATAACTCCATTATTAACAGATGGTGTACAATGCCATTTGGCGTGCATCATCCTCTTATCTATATATATATACTCATACCTAGTTTCAATGAAATCCGCCAAAGCACTTCCAAGATATGGCTCCTGACACACAAAAAATGCATTTTTTCAAGATAACTCTGTTATTAACAGATGGTGTACAGTGCCATTTGGCGTGCATCATCCTTTTATCCATATGTATACTCATACCAAGTTTCAATGAAATCCGCAAAAGCACTTCCAAGATAGGGCTCCGGACGGACGGAAAGACGAACAGAAAGACGGACGGACGGACAACGCCAAAATATTATCCCTCCGCCTATAGCGGGGGATAATAACAAACAAGAGCTGTCAGAAGACAGCGCGCTTGACTATTCGAGTGCTTGACAGTATAACATAAGCCATCATGGGGAAATTGTTCATATTCAATAAGGTCAAGATAATATAGTCATATTCTAAGTGGATGTCATGAGGACCATAATTGAAACATATTGATCGCTTATAGTTTAAACAAGAGATGTGTTCGTCAAAAATACAATGCCCCCTACTGCGCCGCTTTGAAATAATTTTATTTGTTTGACCTTTGACCTCAAATGATGACCTTGACCTTGAACTTCAACCACTCAAAATGTGCAGCTTCATGAGATGCACATGCATGCCAAATATCAAGTTGCTATCTTCAATATTGCAAAAGTTATGGCCATCGTTAAAGGTTTTTTTCGGATGGACGGACAGACTGACATACTGACAGACAGTTCAACTGCTATATGCCACCCTACTGGGGGCATAAAAAGTTGAAAATTATAGACAATTCTGAGTTCAGGTATATTTTCCATAATCTATTGAACATTTGTAAAGACATTAAACAAACAAGCAAATTCGTTGAATTGATATCCCCCGCCAATATACTACTGGACACAAAAGTTTTCTGGACAAATGAACAACGCCAATGTGCATAATCCTCTTATCCATATATATACTCATACCAAGTTTTAATGAAATCCTTCAAAGCGCTTCCAAGATATGGCTCCAGACACACACAAAAAGCATTTTTTTAAGATACAAAGAACCATAACTCCGTTATTATCTGATGGTGTAAGATGCCATTTTGCATACATCATCCTCTTATCCATATATATACTCATACAAAGTTTCAATGAAATCCACCATAGCACTTCTAAGATATGGCTCTGGACACAAAAAAGCTTTTTTTCAAGATACAAAGGGCCATAACTCCGTTATTAACAGATGGTATACAATGTCATTTGGCGTGGATCATTCTCTTATCCATATATATACTCATACCAAGTTTCAATGAAATCTGCCACAGCACTTCCAAGATTTGGCTCCGGACACAAAAGTGCCGGATGGATGGAAATACGGACAGACCGACAATGCCAAAACAATATCCCTCCGCCTATGGCGAGGGATAACTAATGAGATTTTATTTCAAGTTTGATAGCAATAGCTTGGGTGGGTTGGTTGGACCGTACTTCAAAAATAAAATAAACTAGAGATTGCCAAGCAATATTGTCCCCTACCGGTGAAACTCCACCATTGTCAGTAAAAATTATTATTTTTTGTATATATTTGTTGCCACAGCAACCAGAAAATCTTAACGTAGTAACAAAATGAAACGACGTGCATTAACTCCATATTGCCATCTATCCATGTTTTAAGTTTCATGAAAAAATATGAACAACTTTTAAAGTTATCGCAGGATCCAGAAAAGTGTGACGGACAGACTGTAAGAGGTAGCGCAAACCATAAGTCCCCTCCGGTTTCACTGGTAGGGGACAATAAATATGTGTTGTTTTTTATCATGTTTCAAAAAACATAATCTGTTTGTGTGGTGTGTGTGTGGGGGAGGGGGTGGAGAGAGGGGGGGGATATTATGTGGGGGTGTGAGATTTTATAAGAAGATCTTTCAAAAATAAAACGGATTTTTTTCTTTATATTTTTTGGGGGGAGGGTGGTTCTGGGGTGGGGTGTAGGGGATGGTTTGGGTGGAGTCCATTGTGGTATGAAATATTGCAAACATTAAATTTAATAAGGGCTGTTTGTTAAACATGCATGCCCCCCATATCAGTTGTAGTGGCAGCCATTGTGTTAATACGTTTTGTGTCACTGTGACCTTGACCTTTGACCTAGTGACCTGAAAATCAATAGGAGTCATCTGCCAGTCATGATCAATGTACCTATGAAGTTTCATGATCCTAGGCCTAATAATTCTTTAGTTATCATCAGGAAACCATTTAACTGTTTCAAGTCACTGTGAACTTGACCTTTGACCTAGTGACCTGAAAATAAATAGGGGTCATCTGCCAGTCATGATCAATGTACCTATGAAGTTTCATGATCCTAGCCGTAAGCATTCTTGAGTTATCATCCCGAAACCATTTTACTGTTTCGAGTCACTGTGACCTTGACCTTTGACCTAGTGACCTGAAAATCAATAGGGGTCATCTGCCAGTCATGATCAATGTACCTATGAAGTTTCATGATCCTAGGCTTAAGCGTTCTTGAGTTATCATCCGGAAACCATCTGGTGGACGGAACGACCATCCGACGGACCGAACGACATGTGTAAAACAATATACCCACTCTTCTTCAAAGGGGGGCATAAAAATAATAACAAACAAGAGCTGTCAGAAGACTGCGCGCGCAACTATTTGAGTGCTTGACAGTATAACGTAAGCCATCAAAGGGAAATTGTTCATATGCAATATATATATATATATATATATATATATATATATATATATATATATATATATATTATATATATATATATATATATATTTATATATATATATATATATATATATATATATATATATATATATGATAAATATAAAAGCAATATGTCAAGGGACATAGAAAATATTTGAGGTGGTACGCAAACTTTACCATAGATTTATCAATAATATGCATATTCTAAGTGGTAAAAGGGCCAAAATTGTTACACAAGAGCACCACATAACAGGTGCCACACTCGGCTGCGAATGCTTGTCAGATTTTTGTTTTTGAGGTCACAGTGACCTTGACCTTTGACCTAGTGACCCAACAAGAGATGTGTTTGTCAGAAACACAATGCCCCCTACTGCGCCACTTTGAAATAAAATTTATATTAAACATTTGGCAGGTATAGACATCATCTCCATTTAAAGCTTTATTACTTCCCTTGGATTTTGTCCAATCCAACCGGGGGGGGGGGGGGGGGGGGGAGGGGGGGGAGGTCTGTAGACAGTTAAAAATGACCAAGTCAGACATCACTGACAACCAAGGCCTGTGGTTTATCAAAGAGATTATAGCCAGAGTTCATCATGTATGTATGAACATAAGTCCACTGGTATTTAATGAAAGCTAGCATTCACAAATTAGAACAGGTAAGAAATGATAATTATATCAAGAGATGTGTTCGTCAAAAACACAATGCCCCCTATTGCGCCACTTTGAAATAAAATTGCTATTTATCATTTGGCAAGTATAGAAATCATCTCCTTTTAAAGCTTATTACTTCCCTTGAATTTTGTCATATTTTTTTATCATAGCCAGAGTTGATCATGTATCTATGGACATAGTCCACAGGTATGTAATGAACATCAAAGAAATTATAATCATATCATTTAAAAAAAACTTTGACAAATCAATAATTTGAGTAATAAATAATCAAAATAATAACTCTGTACAGTAACTGTGAAAAGAACTTCAATTCTTGGTAAGGAAATATATACTATGAGATTTATAATTATATAAATTACTTCCCTTGAAAATAATTGTCTCTAACAAATCTCTATTTTCAGTAGCAAATAATTAAAAGCCACTACAGTGACTGTGATTGACCACTCGAAATGTGCAGCTCCATGAAATACACATGCATGCCAAATATATAAAGTGGCTATGTTCAATATCTCCCTTTTTAAAGCTTATTACTTCCCTTAAATTTGAATTTTTTACCGTAGACCGTAAAGGATGACCTTGACCTTTTACCACAATGTGTTTGTCAGAAACACAATGCTGCCTACTGCGCTGCTTTGATTTATTTAACAAAAATATATATGTGGGCAGGTCAGATAACTATGTCCATTTAAAGCTTATTACTTCCCTTGACTTTGTTTTTTTGACCCTAGACCTTGAAGGATGATGTTCACCTTGAAATTTTACCACTCAAAATGTGCAACTCCATTAGATACACATGCATGCCAAATATCAAGGTGCTATCTTCAATATTTAAAAAGTTATGGCCAATGTTAAGGTTTTATCACGTCGCCTACGGCGGACGGCAGACAGCGAGCTGGCTATGACAATAACTTGGGTTTTCTCCGAAAACAGCCTCGCTAAAAATGCTTGATACAGTTGTCTGCTTGTGTTCATAGATTGGGGTCGTGTTGATAAAAAAGTATGCAAAATATAAAAGCAATATGTCATGGGACATAGAAAATATTTGAGGTGGTAGGCAAACTTGTACATTCCAACACTTATGCTCACGCCGACGTTAGTAGGATTGCTCCACTATATATATTTCATATATAATAGTCGAGCTAAAAACAACTAAAAATTTACATACTTCTCTGAGACAAGATGGCGGTCTTTTATTTCAGAGCGTTCAAACCAGATATGAGACGTAGCTCGAGACAGTGCCCTCTGCATGACACCTAGAAACCCAGAATGACTTTGCCCTACCTGAAGACATAATAACAAGAAAAATTAGTGTAACTAAATGTGCATTAAGTAATTCCCAAATTAGCGTGAGCAGTCTGCACAGGCTAATCAGGGACGACGATTTTAACACCTTAACTGGATTTTCCCTAAAACAAAACAATACTTCCTTTAAACGAAAAATTCCATAAAATGCAGAAAGAGTTGTCCTGGATTATCCTTTGCAGACTGCGCAGACTAATGTGGAACCCTACTATATGCGTCTTGTTCTGATAAAACTGGGCATAATACATGTGCATAAAGTGTCATCCCAGATTAGCATGTGCTGTCCGCACAGGCTAATTAGGGACGACACTTTCCACCTAAACTTGATTTTCGGTAAGGAGGGACTTCCTTGAAACTTAAAATACCATAAAAGCGGAAAGTGTTGTGCCTGATTAGCCTGTGCGGACTGCACAGGCTAATCTGGGACGACACTTTACGCACATGAATTAAGCCCAGTTTTCTCAGAACAAGACACATATACACAAGCATTAAGCCCAACTATCCCAGAATTTGGCTCTTAACATGAACACAATCATCATCATCATATTCATCATCATCATCATCATAATCTTCATCATCATCATCAACATCATCATCATCATCATCAACAACAACATCATCATCATCATCAACATCATCATCATCAACATCATCATCATCATCATCATCATCAATATCAATATCATCATCATCATCATCATCATCATCATCATCATCATCATCATCATCATCATCATCATCATCATCATCATCATCATCATCATGCTGCATTCAATATACACTGATGCCCACTGGGATAGCCTTGTTAGTATCCATTCATTGGCCCTTTAAATGAGTCTTTGTCAAAAATAAGGTCAAGGTCAATGTCAAACAGAGGTCAATGTTATAAGGGAGTGGCACAACTAAATGGCCAATAACTTTTTATCACACAGTAAAAGGTTTTCAAATTTTTAAAATCAATATCTTATTGATAGCAGACTGTTGAAAGACCGTCACAATTTACAGGCCAGACTGGCATACGAGGAAAAATAATTTACAGGCCAGTTGTTAATTTCATAGGCCTCAATTTTAAGTGTTTTATCCTGGAGGGACATTGCATAGTAAATTCAAAAAGGGAATGCTAACATGTGGTTGATTTATGAAAATAAAAAATAGTGTGAACAGCCTGATTTGAAGAAATGAATTAAGATATTTTTTCAGTTTGGGTAAAAATATTTACACATATAAACATACACAATTGAGTTAAAATGATGTATTTAACACAGATTTATTAATATATTAAGTATGCTTACCTATTATTATCTTCTATTTCACTAACATGCCATAACAGTAAACTGAATAGAGTGTCAAACATAGTAAAGTAGAATATGCGCATGAATCTGATTATACACAGATCCACAAACATATCAATTGAATCATGTTTGTCTGTTTCCATTTTCAAACGATAATCTTGTTAATTTATTTTCGTGAGCAGAATTAACTCTAAATTTTGAACACTAATTCTATGACACTCATAAATTTCTAATGACAATAATTATGTTCATTGTATCTAAAATGTATTCTCCATCGTTAAATGACAAAAGCTTTTCATTAATCCATGCTATTTATATGATGGCCATCGTAAATTTGATTTTTGTCATTTTCACTCAGTATTGTAATTCCTTTTTATTGTCCGACAACGCAACGAAAAATCTTAAATGTCCGACAACTTTTGCAACAATGCGAGATGCTCAATTCACGTTTGGAATAATACTTGTAATTTATCGCTGCTGCAATGTACTACTGACTTAAAAATTTTGCGAAAATGAACTTTTTGTATTTGGAAATATCATAATCCAGTAACCACGAAATAACATTGTTGTAAAAACTGCAATTGGGTTACAATTTTAAAAGGCAAAAATAACCAGAGAGTAAGTCTGACGATCTTGCATTTCCCTGTTAGCCTTTTTAACTGTTCGTCGGCAATGTCCGATGGGCCGACGGGCTTTCGCCATGTCTGTGATAGTTGATTATGATAAAACTTAAATCCACACTTGTGACTCGGACCATTATTCTGCTACATGTACTACCTTAATCCTGCAAAAGCATGCAAATGTATATTCAATCTGATTATATAGTCTTTTCTTAAGGAAACAAGAGCTGTGTTTGTGAAACACAATGCCTCTACTGCACTGCTTTGAAGCCATATATTTGACCTTTGACCTTGAAGGATGACCTTGACCTTTCACCACTCAAAATGTGCAGCTCCGTGAGATACACATGCATGCCAAATATCAAGTTGCTATCTTCAATATTGCAAAAGTTATGACCAAGGTTAAAGTTTTGGGACAGACACTAACACACATACAATGACAGACAGGCCAAAAACAATGTACCCCCGATCATTCGATCTGGGGGCATAAAAACCACGTACAAAAAATATGAAACAAATAAATGTAGAACAGAGAACATTAACCCTTTCCCACTCAGAGGCAAAGTGGAATGGCTATGTGCAAACAGCATAATACCAGAACAGCCTGCGAGTAACTCACAGTTTGTTCAGGTTTTATGCTGTTGGCTGCTCATCAGTTACTAAGGGTTGGAAATGAAGCCTTTAAAACTTGAATTTAGTAAGAAATGTATTTAATTAAGTGTAACTTTCTAAGGGACTGCGTTAAAATACATATCTGAGTGGTAAAGGGTTAAAAACAAAAGCATATTAAACTTACCATGGCGTAGCAGTTATCACAGCTGAGTATTACAACATCTAACGGAGACGTGTGGTTGGCCACACATATCCCATTCTTGGGACGATATTTATCACTGAAATACAAACAAATAATGATAGTTTGTTGGTGAGCCTTGTTACAGAAATTGAATATCACTGAAAAAAATAATGATGATGTATTATCAGAGAACATCTTTTCAAAAAATGAATTTACCAGTGCAAAACGTAATAAAGAGTGTTCATCAATTAAAGTGGGTATGCACGATTTTGATATGTGTTAAATTGTAATATAATTACAACAATAGATGTGTTCGTTAGAAACACAATGCACCCTAATACGCCGCTTTAATATATTTTTAATTTTTTTTTACCTTTGACCTTGAAGGATGACCTTCACCTTGAACTTCCACCACTCAAAATGTGCAGCTTCATGAGATAAACATGCATGCCAAATATCAAGTTGCCATATTCAATATTGCATAAGTTATGGCCAACGTTTAAGGTTTTTTTTCCGAGAGACGGACAGACTGACATACTGACTGACGGACAGTTCAACTGCTATATGCCACCCTACCGGGGCATAACAAAAGCTGTCAGAGGACAGCGCGCTTGACTATTCGAGTGCTTGACATTATAACGTAAGCAATCATGGGGAAATTGTTCATATTTAATAATTTATTAGACGATCTTTCAAAAATAAAAAAATAAAAATAAAAATTAAAAGTTGGGGGGGGTGGGGGGGTTGAGAGGGGGGTATTATGTGGGGTGTGGTCATTTATTAGACATCTTTCAACAAAAAAAGGGAAAAAAATGTGTTTTTGGGGGGTAGGGGGGGGGGGGGGGGTAGGGGGGGGAGTAGGGGGTTGAGAGGGGGGTATAATGTGTGGTTTGGTAATTTATTAGATGATGTTTAAAAGAAAATTAGGGGGGGGTAGGGGGAAGTTAGGGGGGGGCATGGGGGTGAGAGGGGGGTATAATGTGGGGTGGGGTAATTTATAAGATGATGTTTAAAAAAAAATTGGGGAGGGGGTAGGGGGGGGTAGGGGGGTGGAGGCGTGAGAGGGGGGTATAATGTGTGGTGGGTTAATTTATTAGATGATGTTTAAAAAAAAAATTGGGGGGGAGGTTGGGGGGAAGGGATTCTGGGTAGGGGCGTGGGAGATTGTTTGGGTGGAATCCATTGTGGTATTCAGGTAAGTGTTGTTTTGTCAAAGTAATAATAAAATGTGATCATAAATAAAGAAGTTATGGCAATTTAAGCAAAATTTTCAATTATCTAAGTGTAAAAGGGGCCATAATTATGTCAAAATGCTTGATACAGTGGTCTGCTCTTGTTATAGGTTGGGGTTATGTTGGTTAACAAGTATGCAACATATAAAAGCAATATGTCAAAGGATATAGGAAATATTTGGGGTAGTACGCAAACTAACATAGATTTATCAATAATATGCATATTCTAAGTATAAAAGGGGCAATAATTATGACAAAATGCTTGATAGAGTTGTCTGCTCTTGTTTAGAGGTTGGGGTGATGTTGGTAAACAAGTATGCAAAATATGAAAGCAATATGTCAAGGGACAATGAAAATAAATGGGGAAGTACCAAAACTTAAACATTTGCTGCATATTCTAAGTGGAAAAGGGGCCATTATTATGACAAAATGCTTGATAGAGTTGTCTGCTCTTGTTTATAGGTTGGGGTCATGTTGGTAAACAAGTATGCAAAATATGAAAGCAATATGTCAAGAGACAATGAAAATAATTGGGGTAGTACGAAAACTTTAACATTTGCACGCTAACGCTAATGAAAACGGAAACGCCGGGGTGAGCAGGATAGCTCCACTTCATATATTTCATATAAAAAAGTCGAGCTCAAAATGTGTTACAACAAGAGGGCCATAAGGGCCCTGAATTGCTCACCTGACTAACCAAATACAATCCCAACCCAGTTTTCATCAAGATAAACATTCTGACCAAATTTCATAAAGATTGGATGAAAACTGTGACCTCTATTGTCTACACAAGGTTTTTCTAATATTTGACCTATTGTCCTAGTTTTTGACACCAGGTGACCCAAATACAATCCCAACACAGATTTCATCAAGATAAACATTCTGATCAAATTTTATAAAGATTGGATGAAAACTTTGACCTCTATTGTCTTCACAAGTTTTTTCTATTATTTGACCTAGTGACCTAGTTTTTGACCCCAGATGACCAAAATACAATGCCAACCCAGATTTCATCAAGACAAACATTCTGACCAAATTTCATGAAGCTTGGATGAAAACTGTGACCTATATTGTCTGCACAATGTTTTTCTATTATTTGACCTAGTTTTTTACCCAAGATCACCCAATTACAATCCCAACCCAGATTTCATCAAGATAAACATTCTGACCAAATTTCATAAAGAATGGATGAAAACTGCGACCTCTATTGTCTATAAAAGGTTTTTCTATTATTTCACCTAGTAACCTAGTTTTTGACCTAGTGACCTAGTCTTTGACCCCAGATGACCCAAATACAATCCCAACCCAGATTTCATCAAGATAAACATTCTTGATTGATGAAAACTGCGACCTCTACTGTCTACACACACAAATTGTTGACGTTTTTTCTATTATTCGACCTAGTGACCTAGTTTTTGACCTCAAATGACCCAAATACAATCCCAACCCAGATTTCATCAAGATAAACATTCTGACCAAATTTCATAAAGATTGGATGAAAACTGCGACCTCTATTGTCTACACAAGGTTTTTCTATTATTTGACCTAGTTTTTGACCCAGTGACCTAGTTTTTGACCCCAGATGACCCAAATACAATCCCAACCCAGATTTCATCAAGATAAACATTCTGACCAAATTTCATTAACATTGGATAAAAACTGTGACCTTTACTGTCTACATAAACAAATTGTTGATAATTTTTCAATAATTTGACCTAGTGACCTAGTTTTTTACCCCAGATGACCAAAATACAATCCCAACCAAGATTACATCAAGATAAACGTTCTGACCAAATTTCATAAAGATTGAATGAAAACTGTGACCTCTATTGTCTACACAAGGTTATTCTATTATTTGACCTAGTTTTTTACCTAGTGACCTAGTTTTTGACCCCAGATGACCCAAATACAATCCCAACCCAGATTTCATCAAGATATACATTCTGATTAAATTTCATAAAGATTGGATGAAAACTGTGACCTCTACTGTCTACACAAACAAATTGTTGACGGACACACGCACACACGCACGCACATATGGATGCCAGACATCACTTGGTCACATAAGCTCACCATGTCACTTCATGACTGGTGAGCTAATAACACAAAATAGACAAGAAGAAATTATACATTGAAGACGAATTTCATAAAATGCAGCCCGAGCCGATTGTGACAAGATATTTTGTACATATTTTCCTACAATAACCGAAGCATTTGTCTTTTATTAGGATCGGAGTTAGTGTTTTTGTGTCGTATGAATAGATATTGTTGCAGGAAATGAAAATGATCCGTAAAACTAAATTTAATTCACATCGTACATGCATGATATGAAAACTGGCGAAGACAGTACAGACATTTTCGATTTCAGAATTAAATTCATGTATCTGGCTTATTTCCCATTTTTCGACAAATGTTCCTCTCAACTTTTATTTTAATTTATATTAAAATATATGTATAATAAGTTTTTTACACATTTTATATAAATTCATATATATTTGACAAAATCGTGCATCGCACTTTAATGTCTTTACAAAGATTGAATTTACCACTGACAAACATAATAGTAAGATTTTATCGGTGAATGTCTTTACAAAAGTTTCCATTTTGCTATTACAAAAATATTAATTTATTATGAATTCATAAACATTTAGAGCAAAACTGTTAAATAAGTACTCATAACTCATAATTAGAACACAAATCACACTTTTTGCAATAACAATGACACAAACAGACGGCTATATTTACCTGTCATGGAACGTAACAACAGCAGACAGGGCACGACACAATATTCTATGGGCCATGAGGCTGAATATTCTATTCAATGTTCTCTTTGACCTAGAGGAAAAATATTCCCAGCGTCATGCAAATCATATTACATCTACAAATACATACAAGTATAACAAGAGCACCACATAACGGGTGCCACGCTCAGCTACGGGTGCAGTTTTGAATAAATTAAAGCTTGTTAGAATATATATTATTATTTTTAGGGGTCACAGTGACCTTGACCTTTGACCTAGTGACCCCAAAATGGGTGTGGCGTGTAGAACTCATCAAGGTGCATCTACATATAAAGTTTCAAAGTTGTAGGTGGAAGCACTTTGATTTTAGAGCCAATGTTAAGATTTTAGCACGGCGCAGACTTCGGACGTCAGACGGCGAGCAGGCTGTGACAATACATCGGGTTTTCTCCGAAAACGCCGAGCTAAAAAGTGAAAAATTAAAATAAAGGTTGGCAACTTGTCACAGAATACAACAGTTTAAAGGTCTGAGTTAGATTGATCTGTACATTATGTGTTAATTCGTTGTACAAATGATGGCATAGAACAAAATGGATACACAGAGAAACATGTCAATTATTAACATATATCAATTTAATTGTAATAATTATAGAGCAATGATCTCAAGTTTAATCTGCATGAAAGGTACCTACACAAAAATTCATCCTCTATCATATCCATCCAAACAAGTAATAGGGGGGAAATAGTTTTTCTATTTTTAGCAACAATAACCATACTGATCTTGGTAAACTTTTAATAGTTTAACCAAGGTTGATGATACAACAGGGCTTTTTATATTGATTTAGTGAAATGGTTTGGCCTTCACTTTTGGGAGAAAAATACATATATATATAAAACTGAAAAAGGTGAAAATAAAATCCCAAACGTAGCTTAAAATTTGGAAAAAATTGCATGATTTAAAAAAATCCTCTTAGGGGATGGAAACTTTCCAATGGGGGAAGGGGCCTAAATAAGGTCCTTCCAAAATGAACAAAAAGGCACTGTACAATCAACATATTTTGAGTTAGAGAGAAGGCAAGGTTTATGGGGCATTTTTTCATATTACAAGGGTCAGAAGTGCTTCATGCCATTTGGCTGGTTATTGACCCTTTACCACTTAGAAACGTATTTTGACGCATTTGTGGTCCCATACAAAGTTAAATTTAATTAAAGACCTTTTTTTAACTGATTCAAGTTTTAAAGGCTTTATTTCCAACCCTAAGATACTGATGAGCAGCAAACTGCATAAAACCTGAACATACTGCAAGTTACTCTGGTTTTATGCTGTTTGCACATAGCCATTCCACTTTGCTCTTCAATTCTTTTGCATGACAAGCCGTCCAATGGCTGTGAACAAAATTAATGTACAGTGTCATTTTAAAATCTCACAATGAATGACATAGTTATGGCCCGGACAAGCTCATTTATTGCAATTTTTTTACATTTGAACTCAAAGTGTGACCTTGACCTTGGCAATATCAACGTTATTCTTTGGCATGACACACCGTTCAATGATGGTGAACAAATGTGCCA